>NC_092562.1:13322500-13622500 GCF_037975245.1 Apostichopus japonicus | reverse complement strand
GAATGACAATTTGCAATTCCTTTTTTTCGCATCATGCCATTTACAGCTATGCAAACATACAAAATCTACTGGATTCCAGAAGAGCTGGTCAACATCAGTTTTAGTCAAACGTAAACATGATTTTGAAGAAGAGTGTGCCGAGATTTTTTATCTCAGAATATCTCCCTCATCTAATAAAGACTTGTGACTAATAAAGACTTGTGTCTCTAGCTCGATCAATACCTCCACATTCTGGTCGGCCACTAAAACGTTCTATTAAAGCAACATATGGGATCTACTTACCATACTGGGTGTCGGTGAGAAACCAATAGCAACGTAAGATGAGCTCTTCGCATACAGCGCAAATTCTACCCGTGTGTCATCGGAGGACAGTACCCAGGAAGCGAAGGCTTGACAATTATCTGCTTGGGGGTCACAACCAGCTGGACGAGATGTGCAAAATCTGCTCTGATCACACACTGACTGAGAGAAGAGGCTCTGAAAAAAGGCAAAAAATATATTCTCCCATTTCCTTATATGATGTCAGTGGTTCTGAGGGAAGCAAAGTCCTCTAGGTGTTAGTAACATTTCACAAAAATCCACCGCTCCTCAAGACACATATAGCTAATAGAAGTAGATATAGACTTGACTGTGATACTGTTGTATTCGCTATGACCTTGATACATAAGGACCACAGTCTACCCTTCAGCTGCCTCCAGTGGCCCATTACAACTACCTCTAAGCAACCCCCCCCCCCTCTCCACCCCAAATTAATCCTCTCATCTTTAACATAGCATATCTATAGATATCATATATCAGTGTTATTATATTGATCTGTTTGGTAGACTCGATTCTGTGACATTTAGAAAACCTGCATGTTTGATATATAATTCAGCTCATCAATTAACACCTGAGAGATTTACGAAGCAGGTAGGTGGGGGGGGGGGGGGGTATTATGATACACCCGTTCCATCTCCAAGGAATATCACTCGATGTCCCTATCCGACAGATGACAATGTTCCCCAGCATCTCACTCCTTTCTCAAATATAACGAGGGCAACTCTCAAATACTGAGGGAATTGTAGACACCACTTGTCATTCATCATCTCACAAATCAGCTGCTATTATGGGTGAACAAAGTTCTTTCATGACCATTCAGTAAAAAGAACCAAACCCCCAATGCATAAACCAGGAATACCAAAAAACATAGAAGATTCTTTCTGCATGCTCAACAACAATGCAAATCAGCAACTTTGAATAGGCCAAGAGAATCTTTATTCTTGGTGGGGTTTAGAAAACAGGACCCTTAAGGCCACATCACAGAAGTTCTTACCACTCTTACCATAGCTTCACCTAAGATATAGACATCTCAGAAAAAAAAACATTACATACAAAACAACAAACATCATTTCATAATTCTTAATACTTTCAGCATACATGTGCAGACTGAATCAAATTAACTTTAAATTTCTTCATCATTTAACTTGATTTGTTTTTCAACATAATTAGAAAAACATTTCACCAAAGCTGATTTACCTCATCCTGATGCAATGGGGTGCTTCCTGTTGGAGATGGCTCCTCCATTTCTACTGATGTTGGCTGAGAAATTAAATCACAATTGAAGCAAAATTTTACAATTCATCTTGTACATCAAGGGCCTTCTCCTATACGATTGTGCCAACGTGGGTATGAGTGTTGATGTTAGCTTACAGTTCATCATTTTGGGTTCTTTGAAAAGTGTGAACTAGGCTGCTAGCTTGCTTTCAATTTCTAAGAGAAAACAATGATCTGCAGTTTTGCAAAGCTTGGCAACACAAGATAGATGGAGTTACCTCAAGTCCACAGTAAAAGCTATCCTTCAAACATTCTGAGAATCAATGCTAATGGGGGTGGGGGTGGGGGGTCTTATGGGTTGTGCATCAGATTCTCATGAAAGATCCCCTAGGGCTTGATCCTAAAAGCTCTTGTACAGCCGTCATAATGCAGACTGACAATACTGAGGTTTCTATCTGAACAAGGCACACAGTCTACCATAATAATTTGATTGAGGTCCTACACATTGAGAGGTACTTTTCTTCTGCATTGAGCTTTTACCTGTGTTGCACCTGTGACAGATCCAGTGTTGCTAGCTGTGGAGGATTGGAGAGTGTTTACTGGAGGCTGAAACAAAATTAATACATTTAATTAATTAGTAAATAATGACATCGACAAGTAAAAATTTACAAACAGAAAACTCTGATGGCATCATGCCATCTGCTTTGACGTAGACATTTACAATTATTTAAATACATTGAAATAAGGTTAGCTCTCTTTACCAAATACAAAAATTGATCTGCAGTTTTGCAAAGCTTGGCAACACACAAGATAGATGAATTTACCTCAAGTCTACAGTACAAGCTATCCTTCAAACATTCTGAGAATCAATGCTAATGGGTGGGGGAGGGGGGGAGGTCTAATGGGTTATGGATAAGATTCTCATGAAAGATCCCCTAGGGCTTGATCCTAAAAGCTCTTGTACAGCCGTCATAATGCAGACTGACAATACTGAGGTTTCTATCTGAATAAGGCACACAGTCTACCATAATAATTTGATTGAGGTCCTACAAATTGAGAGGCACTTTTCTTCTGCATTGAGCTTTTACCTGTGTTGCACCTGTGACAGATCCAGTGTTGCTAAGGGTGGAGGATTGGAGAGTGTTTACTGGAGGCTGAACAAAATTAATAAATTAAATTAATTAGTAAATAATGACATCGACAAGTACAAATTTACAAATCAGAAAACTCTGATGGCATCATGCCATCTGCTTTGACATATTCATGTAAAATTATTATGCTAAGAAGAAACTCCTTACAAAAATTTTAAAAATCAAAGTAAAAAATCCCAAAACAGCCAAATTTTTTACTAGGGCAACTAGCTTTTCTCCTTTATTGTACATCAAACAAAATAACAAGATTTACACCTTTTCTGGAACCAAATATTTTTAATCTTCCTCAAATACACATAACTTCATACTAGGAAAAACATATCGACTCACAATAATTTACAAAATTATCATCACGCCTGATATAGCATTCTTGTGATGAGGTAAATGAAATCTTGAATCATACTGAATAGGTGTACCTAGTCTACCTAGTGGCTAAATGTTACATAACTTTGGACCGGGAGTTCATGGAATGATGTAATCCAAATAAGCTTTATTTTTACAAAGAATCATGATTTTAAAATCTTTAATATCTAAATATATAGTTCATTAACTAACTGAAAAAAAAGATGTCATCATCTCAGAGCAACAGCTTGATCAAAAAAGAAGGGCAAACAAAACTGACAAAAAGAGAAAAAGAAAAGAGTGAAGATGTAAGATATGTGCTTTAATTTGGATACCTCAGTCGCAACCGTCGGCACTTGAGTGAAATCTGTCCTTTCATCCTCATAATACCTGTTTGAACGTACATGTTGTGAGAGGGTATCTGTTAAAATGATAAGAAAAGCATTATGTTTGAGATATTGACATGAAACTCAGCAAGAAAATCATGTGGATTTCGGATAAAATAAAGATTGATATGTGAAGACATTCAATCCAGATCTATGCTTTTCTTAACCTTCTTACTACATACTAATAATCCTTTTGCAGTTTAAAAAAAACTGTCACCCACTTTCCCAGCTGTGGATGAAGCCTTAGCAAATAAATTTGTTCTTTATACAATCTGGATTCCTGCCTTGCACCCCACAGCACCACCCCCTCCCCCCCAAGCTTGAGGCAAACAGATGTGATGTCTAAGAAGCATACTGACAAGTTTTGTTTTACTTGAAAATTAATTACACTCACTTTTGTACTTAATTAATGGGATTCATTTCAATACAAATACACTGCAGGCATTAGTTGAATTGCTAACTTTGTAAATGATCACACTCTGTTAGTTTAAGTTTGAAGGACTTTCCCAACCCATGGTTAACAAAGCGTGTTACCATGACATCACACCTGTTTGCTTCAAGTCCACTGATTATGAAAAAGATTAGCTCAAACTTGCTACATGTATAAATTGCATGCAAATTTCACCAGGATACTTTTTGATCCTCTTTCATCCATTAATAAAAGAAAAATCAGCGTGGATCATCATTTTAAACAGTGTCAGCAATACCTTAAAATCTTCCTCAAACCAAAAGTTCTAGACAATCATTCAACAGAATAACTACATTTGATGAAGATATTGTAAGTTTAAGCTCTTAGACTTATGTCTGTGTGGGATTGGTTAAAGAAAAAGTTTGGGCAGAATTTGTGCAAACACCAGATGACTGGGAGCATTTCAAAGAGGACCACAAACTCCCATGCTTGCACATGTTTCTTCTCTTCTCTGTATCATATTGATATTATTATTATTACTATTATTATTATTACTATGTATTTGATAGAGCGCTCTACAAAATATCACAGCCCTTCAAAGAAACAAAAATAAGCTACACAATGAAAACAAACACCAATCCTAAACACAAGCAAAAAATATGAACATTACTGCGCACTGCGCAGTAAATAAATATCAAATGGATTTGTAAGAACGCCTTTTTAGCATTTCTTCAACATTTTTATTTGCTTTCAATCCATTATTTACCCTGCTCGATCATGGCACTTTTTTAAACTTTTTAAAACAGATATCAAGTTAATATCCAGGCCTTGTTAAAAGGACAACCAGACACAAAATCCTGACCATTTTGCTCTGCATTATCTAGTCCCTTTCAATGCTACTGGTAATACTCACTGGTTCGGGTTAATCCACCATCCCATGCCATAATGACATAATAGCCATTGCTATCAGAAAGATCAAAAAAGTTCACGTCACCAGCAACAGAAACAGCTCTGGAAAACTGGCAATGAACCACTCCATTCTCTTGCACGACAGTTACATCATCACTAACACCCATCTGAAGACAAAATGAAGACAAGAAAATATGAAAAAGTTTGTACGTATATATGTATTTTACATCCTCCTGCAAGCAGGAACTCACGAAGAAGCCTCATTGGCTTTATCAAAGTCGCAAGCTGACCGAAGCCAGTCTCTTACATTCATTTTTAACGTCCATGATTATGAATTGTTATTTGTCAACAACTTTGTAACTGGACGACATACATTAATCTGGGAGTCAATCGAACCGGGGACCTTATGATTGAAAGGCACCGGTGTTGGTTAAGTGAGGATTAATTATTTATTAAAGTGTAATTATTTATTTAAGTGAAGATTAATTATTTTCACCCAAGAAAATAGATTGAGACTAAAACAACTGTCACCACATATTTTATTACTCTGTTTATTTTCTAAAACACAGCTTTCAAGTTTGTCAATAACTTAATTAAATTCCGTATAAAGTATAATTGAAAATAGACTTTCTCACAAAAAGAAGGTTAATACACAGTTATTTCATCAATTTTATTATTTTGATAGTATGCTATCATTCACAGAATAAAAGCTAGCAAGCTCAAACTAACACTATAATTTGGAATAAAACTTTAAGTCAAGCCAATGGCCTGCATTGTTATGATGTTTGAGCATCACACTGCAGCACCCACATTTTCTTTTCCTCAAACTTTAATATCACAGCCTAATGCTGCTTTATCTGCAGGCTCATTGTTTGCTCACTTTCACTCAGATATATATGTAAACTGACATTGAATTAGTTATAATTATTAAAGTAAGACCAAAGTAACACATAACTTCTCATGAAAGGTTTCCTCTGCGAGGTACTTAATGATATTTTCAAAGCAATTTCTCCCCTTATCATTCATGGCACACCCAACCGGACAACATGTTCCACTTTGACCCTTTACCATCCCCTCTTTTACAACATTCATTCACCTTAGAAGTGTCTTACCAGGGTTTGAGGTTCATTTCCATAAACACCATTGTTTCGTGATCGTATGACTTCACTGTTGGTTGTGCAAGCATAAACATCGGTATCGAACTATATGCATTAATTGAAAGGCAAAAACATTCCATCAAGTTATAGAGTCACTTATATAGTCAGGGTTGACCTTGATGTTGTGCACCTCATATACACCTTTGATGCATCATCAGTACTATACATCAAACACATTTGATCTCTCATCCACTTTGAGTCTTATAGATTCCCAGATATATAATTAATTTAGTTATAATCCTTCCCATCAATATCCTACTGAAGCATATCGAAATATGTATAGATACTGAAATGTCTTAAATGTGCCTATACAGTATAGACCCTTAGATCCTATTGATATGCAAATGTACAAGGTACTCATAAAAATAAAAGATAAATAAAAAAAAAATTAGTTAAATAAGAAGAAATGTAACATGTGTATAGTACCTATGTGTATCAGCTGCCAGATTTATCACAGCTAGAGAACAATTTAACAAGAGCAGAAGAAAACATTGATATAACAGAGAAAACTTGAGCAAGGTTACCTTTAGTTACAATTTTACATGAATCACAGAATGAAGAAAACTGTGAGAAACTTTGATGAACTAACCATACTGGGAGATCGAGAGAAACCAAAAGCAACATAACTGCTAGTCTGGGCATACAGACCCATCTCTAACTTTGTACCATCACTTGAAAGCTTCCAAGATGCAAAGGCATTGCAATCACCCAGCTGCTGAGGATCACAATCAACTGGATTCGATGAACAAAATCTTGAGTTACCGCAAACGGCTCTAGCAAAAACGTTCTGCAGAGTTAAAGAGAACAAATCGATTAAGAAAGAGGATGGACAAGTACTAAGCATCTTTCAGAGAAATTAAAGATTTCTAATCGACAACAATAAAGAAGCATATCGACAATTGTGTCGACTCGATTCTTAAAATGGTAATGTCAGAATATGGTTGAAGCAGAAAATTGATATTTAAGGTCACTGTGATTATCGACACTATTATCTTTAACTAAACTTTAGTATCAATTAAACAGTAAAATCCCAGAGGCTGAGTGTTCCAGCTACAGATAAAATGATTGGTGAAAGTCAAGAAAAAAAGTAGAATTTTAATACAGTACTATTGAAATCTTCTCTGAGAAATTCTTCCTGCTTGCATGGCTGTTACAGTTCCAAGGATCATGTACAGTATGTATGGATATTGAGAGCATACAGCGACTGCATATACCTTGGACATTACAACAGGATCAATGCATGCATGATGTAAACTTGTCTGTTACTAAAACTAATCAGGGGGAATAGAATTAGATAAATGCAATTTGAAGTACTGGATTATAGTGTAGAAACATGCTCCGAGCTCTTTATGTATATAACATTCTGTGAACCAGAGAAAATAGTTGAATCTGGCAGAACCAGAACAAACAGTATATATTCTTGACTGTCTCCATTTCAAACCATACACAACAATCTGAGTACCCACCAAACTTGGTTCCATGTTAGCTCACCTCCCCACCTACTGTAACCCATCACAATCACTTCCCCTCACTTCCAAATCCGTCCGATTCTGAGAGCTTCTGAATACAATTCCAGCATAATAAGCATTCAAGTTCATGTACATTGCATATGACACTATTATATGCAACTGAGTACCAATATTTTATCTTGCAATTGTGTTCATACATATGCATACTGTGATTTTGGGCAGCTATAGGAGACAAAATGTTGCCATAACTACTGTACATATCCATCGATTTTCAATGCTTACATCTGCATGTTGTGTTGGCAGGCCTTGAATTACAGGATAGCTAAATGGTGGTGGAGTTGTTGTTTGCCGAATCAAAAAAAAAAAGCAAAGGGGGACAAAAAACACTGGTAATTTTCTGCTAGTAGGCATTTTGGACATAATGGTGGTAAAGAATTAACAGAATTAAGTCCTGTGTTATCATCAAATATTATTTGGTAACTCTCAAAAACCTGTATAGCAATTGTGGTTATGTTATATTCTGGAAAATGCCAGTGAAAACATTATCTTAGCTTGTAGATTTGTTAAGCACCGGCAATTTTCTTTAGCCAGTTGTTAAAATCTGCCCAAGAGATAGTATGCGGTTACAATTTTGTGGCCGTGTTACTCACCACTGGGACCAATACAACTTTATGCCAAGATTTTTCTTGCTGTTTGATTCAATTAGAAAGGCTGCTACAGGTGTTGTTATAATGGGCGACATTAATTTTCCTGACATTAATTGGATAGATGGTTCCAGTAGTAGGAAGAGTAGTAACTTTCTAGATGTTGTGTAAGATTGCATTTTACATCAGTATGTTACTTTCCCTATTAGGGGGATTACATCCTGGATCTGGTCTTGAGTTCTGATCCAAGCAATGTTGCTGATTTGAAGGGTCTAGGTAAACTAGGAACTACCGACCATGATATACTACAGTAGCATTTGATGTTGTTTGCAAAGTCGTAAATTCTGTTAGCAAGGGAAAAGTCCCTGATTCGAGATCAGATACAGAGGCAATTGAAACTTTACTAAAGGGTACACTGATTAGATTAATTTTTTTTTTTCGAGATACAGTATGAGTGCTTCTCAATCTTGGATTTGGTTGGCTGATAAGTTATTTTGGTTAATAGCTGATAAGCTGAAAGTTCATTATGGAAAATCCTGTTCCATAGAAGAATCGTCATCGTAAAAGCAGTATGCCTTCCTCGATGAATAAGAAAGTTAGATTTGCAATTAGGCAAAATTGTAGAATGTGAAAGTTGTTTAGGAGGACTAATTCTGAATCTCTTTTGGCCAAGTTTAAAATTCATCAGCTGAATGTAGAACCATAGGCGCAGGAGCCTAATTTGATTTGGGGGGGCTGTAACGACTTGCCCGAAAAATATAACCAAAATTTTTCGTACATGTGCATATGTGCATATTAAATAGGCGTTCATCGGTTATTACATCACATGCCAATAACATTTTACATCACATGACAAACCTTTTCCGTGTTATTTCCCTTCCATATTGGTTATAATTATTGGGGAAGTCGTTACAACAATAATGATGATAATAATATAAGTTTAACCACATTGAAAAACACATTGCAAATTATTATTCTTTCACTAGGTGCCCGAAAAATTCTCAGCATATTGCCCAAATTTTCACCAAAAGTTTTGGTTGGGGGGCTGCAGCCCCCCCAGCCCCCCCCACCTCCCACGCCTATGGGTAGAACGCTTAAACCTCTGATGCAAAATTGAATTTCGAAAGTAGCCTTGCCCTAAATATTAAGGATAAACCAAAGGCCATCTTTTATTATGTCAGGTCAAAGCAGAAAGTCAAAGATGCAATTGTTTCTCTTAGGGCACCACAGGCAGATAATATAGTTACTGATAGTCAAGATATTGCAGATCTTTTGAACAACTCTTTTGTGCAGTTTTTCAAGGGAAGATATGAGTAGTATTCCAGATTTTCAGGGGGGAAGTGATGGTCCTAAACTGGATACGGTCTTATTTTCTGATGAGGTTGTCTTAAAGGAGCTGCTTTGTCTAAATGTTTCTAAAGCTTCTGGACCTGATGCAATCCATCCGTATTTGTTGAAGACATTTGCCCACCATTTCTGCGTTCCACTCTCATTAGTTTTTAGTAAATTTATGAATGAAGGTTAGGACTGGAGATGTGCTAATATTTCCCCAATTTTCAAGAAGGGTGATAAGTCTAAGCCCTGTAATTATAGGCCTGTTAGTCTCACTAGTGTTGTTTTTAAGGTCATGGAGTCTATTGTTAAAAAGTCTATGGTCAGTCAATTCAGCAGTCAGTCTTTGATCAGAGAGTCTCAACATGGCTTTTGTCAAAAAAGGTCTTGTCTCACTAATATTCTTGAGTTTATGGAAGATGTAACAAGCTCACTAAATAGGCAGAAGTCTGTAGATGTGTGTTCCTGGATTTCCAGAAGGCCTTTGATAAAGTTCCCCACCAGCGTCTTTTACTTAGGCTGAAGAGTATGGGTGTCAATGGGAATTTCCTGTCTTGGATCGAGAATTGGCTTCAAGTTGGTAATAGGAAACAGAGGGTGGTAATTAAAGGCTGTGATTCTTCTTGGTAGGACGTTACTAGTGGGGTTCCACAAGGGTCTGTTTTGGGTCCCTTGTTGTTGTTGCCAATATAAATGACATTGACGGGGATGTTTTGTGTACAGCTTAGAAGTTTGCAGATGACACCAAATTGTATTCTGAGGTCTCTTCCAAAAGCCATTCTGAGAAATTTCAAATGGATTTGGATAAAGTTTTTTCCTGGTCTCAGGGATGGCAAATGCTATTTAATATTGATAAATGCAAGGTAATGCATATTGGTAGTAGTAACCAAAATGTATACCTACAATCTTAGTGGTGTGGTCTTTGTTGAAAGAGACCTAGGTATTATCTACATTGACTCATCTCTGCAACCTTCTAACCATTGTCTTGAAGCTGCTAAAAGAGGTAATAGGGTTTTAGGTATGATCAAGAGGAACTTCAGTTTTCTGAAAGAGGACATAGTAGTTAGGCTTTATAAGCAGTTGGTTAGGCCTCATCTGGAGTATGCTGTGCAGGCTTGGAAATTCATATTTTGCTAAGGATAAGGAAGTAATGGAGAAGGTCCAGAGGAGGGCTACTAGGATAATTAGTTCCTTAAAGAGTGTTCCTTATTATAGGTGGTTACAACTGTTGAATCTCACCATACTGGAGATTAGGAGGTTACATGGTGACTTGATTCAGGTTTTCAAGATTGTGTATGGTTTTGACAATTTATCCTCCACCGACTTTTTCATGTTTGCTAATAGTAGTTGTACCAGAGGTCACTGTCTTAAACTCCAAAAGTTACAAAGTAGGATTAATATTCGGCATAACTTTTATTTCTAATAGGGTTGTGAATGTGTGGAACGGTTTGCCTGAGAAAGTTTTACTTGCAAGTAGTGTGAATGGGTTTAAGAATTCTTTGGACAAGCACTGTAAGCATTGTAATCGGGTCTGAGTGTTTGTGTCTTCAGTTCTTTATCTCTCCTACTGTATATGGTCCTTGATGGGGACTTGAGTGTCCCTCCTGATCCTTTTTTTTCTACTAAACTAAACTAAAAAAGGAATAAACTTACCTGATCCTGAGCATTGCTCAGTGACAGCACCATAAGAAGCAATGGCAGAATAGTTGACTCCATCTTCGGTCCAGGCTGCTGACTAGTCTAATCTGAAATAAACCGTGGCCATAGAAAGAAAAAAAAATTAATAATTTCATGTTGTCAACAAACGATCTGACATATACAATTAACAAAGCAATGCAGAACTCAGATATGATCTATGATAAATTTCTGTGAATTTTTTAAAATTTTTGAAAAATGCCAATGTGTAATATAAACCACGTACCATCCCCATGCAGCTACCTCCACCCATTTACTTCCTTCACAATACAAAAGCTCTATTCAAGCATTTGAGCTCTCTGTTGTATCGTAAATGAATCATGAAAAATCCTGGCTTGTGTGTCTGTTCTTCTTGGATATGTACTGTACAATGACACTGCCATAGTGACAAAATTCTCAAAATTGGTGTAAACTAAACCAACAAACAATGTACTGTGAAAATTCACAAGCACTACTTTGAAGGTTAAATTCGGTCAGCGACTTGCAGATTTGATTGAACCCAATGCTGCAATCCCTTTCGTGGGTAATTTCACTGTGGATATTGAATACTAATGTACCAATTTATTGTTGTATACAACAATAATATGCAAGTGAGTGAGATTATATAAATATTAACGAACAATCAAATTGTCATATGTTCAATTTTGCTTTAAATGTAATTCATTTAAAGCAAAATTGAACATACAGTCTATGAGATGTGTAAGTACCTATTACAGTTCTCTATGTGAGGAAAGTAATGAAACTGTATAAATGGTTGACTGTAGGTGTGCTACATACAGTACGTACTTAATAACTTTAACTTTGGGACACTTTCATCTTAACTTTCAACCTTTTACTGTAGTAAAGTGCAGACCACCAGGAAACACTGATATCTGTTTTAAAAGGAAACTTCTGAATTTCCTTCCCTTATGTCTAAGTCATGATGGTTTAAGGTGTGTGTCAAAACATATACACTCAGTGGCGGAGCTAGGGGTATTGGTCAAGGGGGGCGAGGATGGTCTGTAAGGGCGCTTTCGACACTATCTTAAGCGGAGCGCCACCACAGGTTGGCGCAGAGCGTACAAAACATTTTTGAGTAAAGATACTTCCTAGATCGCCGGAAATGACCCTTTCCTGGCCTTGCTAATTTGCAGATAAACGAAGAATAAATAGGTGTCATCGCCAAAAAAATGTGACAAATGTCAATAGGTAGATGAGAGCGAAATAAAAAAGTAAATAATCGCGAATAAGTAAAAAGTGGTAAAAAGCTGAAAAGGGCGCCAGCAGTCCATTTGAGTCCGTCAGGGGGGGCATCCGCCCCCTCTGACTGTATGGACGCTCCGCCACTGTATACACTAGAAGCTTACACAGCAAATACTGGAAATGAATTGTAACATGCATTACATTTTGCTACATGGATGTACAGTGGATTATGTAATACTAGATGAAGCTCAAGGTGGCATACTCCTATTAGAGTCTATATCCATCCGCTTGATTGTTCTCCTTCAGGAAAGGGCCAAAAAGCAGCAGGAGAAGAACATCTTTTTTGACCTGTTATCAATCATGATCTAGTTTTTTGTGGCTTGCATGTTGAAGAGCATGAATGGAAGTACATGTGGTGAGAAAATTGGGTCAATTTTAGACCCCTTTAGGCCTCCCAGGAGCAGCGTAGGAAAATATTTTTCTTACTGAGTGAAGAGGTTTGTTTACATGTGACGAAAACTTCCGGTTGGGATAGCAAAAAAATGTATCATCATGATATGGAAAATTGATGGTGCCATGCAAGGCCCAACTTGTCAGCTATCTGGTGATGGGTAGCATTTAGCTAGTGAAAACTTCTATCTAGACTTAGAGACCTCATTACTTTTGTGATTTAGTGTGTAAGTCAATGGGGCTTTTAATGGGCGTATATGCTACCTCAACGCTTCACAGAAGAGGTGACTCGTTATAACGATGACAAATTGTTTCAACATCACATGGCTAGAGGTCATGAAGAGTATGAGCCGCTAGTTTTGTGAGACTTTCATCTTCCACCAGAATGTTATAAACTTGTACAATATAGATCGTACATTATGGTATTAAATTTTTCATGGACATCTGTCAATGATTTTTACCAGTACTCATGTTTGTGTTTATGAACCTGAAAGACTAGGGCCATGTTGGACCAACAGTACTGACCACCTGTCTCTATTCATCATGCAGTACCTGTAGGAGCCATCTTGGTTTACATGTACCCCAGCCATTAAACCTAAGATCATAGCTGCTCTGACAACCTTTAGTACTTTCAAATCTTAAACCAGTATTATTCCTACAAAACTACAGTAGTATTTTGGCAAAATCTGTATGTAAGTTAATTAAACCTGCAAAAAAGAGTTTAACAATTACTGACGGGAAAATCAACAAAAAGCCAAGAAAAGGGAGAAGAAGAAGAGGGGTAGACAAAAGAGAAGATGAAGAGATGACATATCCGAGAACGTAAAGACACCAACATCCAGGAGATAAGACAACCAATGCTACTTACTGTAGCTCATGGCTACGATACAGTTGCTTTAAAACCTACCCTGTAGGCCAAGCACTGTGTGTCATAAGATCGATGATCAACAACCTTTCTTCATTGCATGAGAAATCAATAGAGTTGCATTTCTATGACTATAAACTAACATTGCATTACATAACAAAGTCTTCACCATTTCTCTGTTATAAATTTTTCAATTTTCAAGTGTGTTTGTTGATTTTAGTCAAACTGAAATGAGAAACTCTGTTAAAGTTTGTTTGAACACCCACCACAATGTGTAACATGTGCAAATCTAGGGCCACTGGTGTTCAAATAGTTAATTCTGACTGAGATTGGCTGTTGACAAAGATACAGTAGGCTCAAAACTTAAGCTTGCATTAAAGGCATTGAAGACTCGTCCCAAGCCGCGTGCCGCCACTGAAAAAAGTTAACTTTCCGTTGCTTGTTTTTTTCTTGTCCCTACAAAATGCAGACAGTAATGAAACGTGATACCTTGTTATCTTTTATCTAGACCTGAGATGTCCATCGCTTCATGTACACTGTGTTGTAGGTATTGACCGCAGCTGCATGAATTGACTGTACACTAGTGTCTAATTACCGACGGGAGCAAGCTGTGTGTGTATTTTCTGAGATCGATGGTGGTGTCTAACACTTCTGTTACACCCCATTCGAAAATTAGTTCAGATTACCAGCATTAGATTTTTCTTTGTGCGCGAGTCTTCACACCCTTTAAGCTCCATGGCAAGCTGCCGAACCAATTCCTATAGTTTACATATCAACTGTATGATAAAACATTATTTTTAGTCTGGTCATCGGGATGACTCTGATTAGGCCAGTTTAAATGTATGCTGTATTGGCCCCAAATATGTTAGATATTCAAATATGGTCACCTTTGGTTAAAATGTTTAAACTGTTTTTATTACAACCTTGAAGAAATTTATCCTCACTGGGACATTCAGTCAACTTGTGTGTTCCTTAAAAATTGTCTGAGAACAATTTGGAGAGTAAAGACCTCCAGGAAAGTATTTTCTGAAAACTTCTAGCAATTACAGCGTGCTAATTTGGGGTCTATACTGACTACCTTTAAGAATGTTCTATGATTGCAGCAGCCATTTCTTTTCAATGCATAGGCTATATATTATTACTATTACAGGTTAATAAAATCCCTAACACTTTGGGGAAAGACTTTTAAGATACATTTGTACATTATGATTTCCTGAACAAAATATGAAAAAAACCGTACTAAGTTGGCAGCTCTGAAAAATGATATATTTATGTACTGTAGTCAATTCTAGCTAAATAGCATAAAGTCATACAAGTCACTGCTAGTAACAAGCCTGTTTTTAACAAACCTAGGGCCAGCCACAATATGGATCGAATATTATATTTTCTTTTATAATATTTTTTAATAACAAACACAATTCCACAGCCTGTTCCATCCCTAGGTCCATATGCCAGCTGAGTTAGATGAAACTGCATGACACATACAGCCATATTGACCAATAGCTGGAAAATACAATAGCCTCCTGCTGGTGGATACCTATTCACAATATAATCACCTTAAATAAAAGGAAATATAGGCAAAAAGTAACAAGACACTACAGATATTCAATCAGATGCTGTAAGGCAATTCTAACTTTAGCATAAAATTATACAATTTACTGCTAGTAATTAACAGCCATATTGACGAAGAGCTGGAAAATACAATAGCCTCCTGCTGGTGCATACCACTTCACAATATAATTCACCTTAATTGAAAAGAAAATATAGGCAAAAAATAACAAGACACTACAGATATTCAATCAGATGCTGTAGGCAATTCTAACTTAAAAGCATAAAATTATACAAGTAACAGCCATATTGATCAATAGCTGTCAAATACAAAGCCACCTCCTGCTGGTATTTAAATACCACTTCACAATATAATCCACCTTAAATGAAAAGGAAATATACAGTAGGCAAATAATAACAAGACACTACTGATATAAATGTGAGATGTGTATATATGTAGCGCAGTACTTGCATTACTGGCTGACAATATATATACAGTATTCATAACTTACAAAAATAATGTGTTTGCAACTTTCTGTTATACAGTAGTAATCGTTCTCAGGCATTTTGGAAATCTTGTATTGATATATATAGTGCAGGATTATTATATAGTCAATCCTGGCAGCCTTAACTTGTACTTGTACTTGTGTACACCAAAAACGAAAAAATAATTTATCCAGTTATCAAATCACAAAATGCGATGCAAAATGATAAAGTACAGCTGTACAAGTCCAAAGATGTATACCTTTCTTTTGGATACATCATATAGTACTTTATAACACACAAAGATCAGAACCTTGAAAATTACCTGGCACTACACAAAATATGAACACTAAATTATTCCCTGAAGTCTGCATAATATGAGCTGTCTAACCTCAAACTAACGCATAACATACCAAATGCCACATAACATACCAAATACCACTTAACATATCAAATACCACATAACATACCAAATAACATACCAAATACCACATAACATACCAAATAACATACCAAATACCACATAACATACAAAATACCACATAACATACCAAACACAACATACCACATAACATACCAAATACCACATAACATACCACATAACATACCAAATACCACATAAGATACCAAATACCACATAACATACCAAATACCACATAACTTCCAAAATACCACATAACATACCAAATACCACATAACATACCACATACCACATAACATACCACAAACCACATATCATACCACTTCAATTTTCAACGTATATGAAAGAGAAAATTCCTACCATACTGTGTAGCCAATCCATACATACATAGTTTGAAATCAACACGGATAGCACTTAACTTTGAATGTTGGAAAGTGTAATATTACTCCAGCAACTGCAAAGAGTGACATAATACAATACACTACACCACTCAAATAACATAAGAATATTGATTTTTGTTTTAATAAGCCAAAAAAGAATTCATAAAAGGGAGGTCTGATCCATAATGTACAGTAGGTTTTCTAAACATAAAAAATTTAGAGTCTTGGCCATCTTAGCAGTGATAACAGGCTATCAGGCTCATTTAAATACATGTGATTAAGTATCGATCGTAAGCAAGATGGATTCTCTTTGGACAATATCATCGACATGTAAACATAATCTTGATGACCCTTAAAATATATTTTATTAATAAATGGTCAGTGTTTCATTACTGTCTACATTGATAAGTGTTCGATTTTGTGAAGTTTGCCACGATTGCCCTGCCACTATCTGATGTCACTTTATTTAGAAATTGATGAAACAAACTACAGTAGAATGATATGTAGATGTATGATAAAAACGCATAAACCGACAGATTCAAATAAATGTCTGCAAACACAGTTTGTTGCATTTTTCCAGCTGGTATATAGCATCTATTCCAGTAAACATATAATTTTTAAGACCTTTAGTCACTAATGGTATACCATCACTTCAATATAGAACTACTTATATCATAGCTCTGTCTGTATATATTCTTTTACATTCAAACGTCTATAGCCAAGATTACTGCGAGCCATGTGACATGATGCTTTGACCGTACTCTTCTCTCAATCCTGATTGTAACACAATATGACAGACAATATGACTATTAATTAATAGTATGTAAAGAGAGTTGTTATCCCCACTTTCTCAAAATCTTGTTCCTAATTTATCAAATGGTTGTTTCAATGTTAACTGTATTTTAAGTACCACATAATTAAAATCTTACTTAATCCATTAGTAGCTCAATATCTGGAGTAGTTTCTTGTACACATGTATAGTAATAGAGAGTGAATATTTCTACATTGTACACTAAAATATCATGATAAGAATCAATCAGTAAATCACAGATATGTGTACTATGGTTAAAAACAGGGACATGAGACTCAGTTTTTACCTTCCATGTGTTTTTTGTAGCCATTATTTATCCAAATTCTATTTTGGGATTGTGGTGACTCTAGAACCACAAGAAAATACAATAACACTGAGGTAGCCGGTTTATGCACACGTCTATTCAATAGGATAACTGTAAGGCAAGTGTGAGATATATACAAGAATGAATGAAGCCTGGTGACGTATATCACCATAGCCTAGGCTGGGAGGTTCAGCCGTTTGGTGTGATGACAAACAATTAATATGAAACTATGAATCTACTACAGGGATTAATCGGTTGTAGCATTAGCCTGGCCAATAGCCATGCTGGGGCATGGAGGGGCATATAGACCACTGTTCCCCCCCCCTCTCCCTCATTTGTGCAACTACTCTTGTAAAAAACCTCACAATTATAAGTTATCTTGCCCTTGGCTTTGATTGTGGCCCCTTCCCCAACCCCCACCCTTAAATTGGACTTCTTACATGGCTTAATAGGTCTGTTGCAAATCTTAAGGAGATATAAACCCATGAATTCCTGGACCCATCATACTGTACATTAACTTTATTTGACAGTAGCTTTTAAGGTAATGAGCAACAAGCACATGCTCCTGGGCTTATGAAGTACAAGTTGTATGTCATATATACCACCTAATGTGTGATGTCACAATGCCTCCATGTGGTGATTTCACAACTTCCCCTTTGCTTTTCCAATTTCTATATTAGGGCTTCACAGCTAGGGCAGGAAATATATGGAGGATGCTAGCTATATGGCAGGCTATGCAAGCTGGTTATACCTATAACAGCACTAATGACTAGTGCATACAAGCAGTTGCAAACAAAGTGTGATGGCTGGAATGTTCTGTATAGTGTGGGAGAGGAGGGCGAGGTTGAGGGTGGTTGACTGGGAGGAGGATATGAAGGGGGGGAAGGATAATAGGAAGGAAGGAGGGAGGGTGGGATATAATTTGTAATACAAGCATGTCTTATGCAGTCTCAGATGGTAATGACCACAGCTTGAAGTTACTGTAAACATGCAAAATAATTACATGCTGCTAATTTTCACACAACTTACAAATTTGAAGTTTTATTTAGAGGTAGAAATGCTTTTAACAGAAATTTTTAGCAGGATCAACTTCCTAAGGAGAGAACAATTTGCCGTTATCCCATTCTGACAACATTTAATTAGGCCTGGAACCATCATTGAAATCACACATTGGATGGAGGATGAAACTGTAAATAGCAATGTCTAGATCATAAACAAGTAGCACTTAGCACTTTATATATTTACATGGTGGTTTGAATTTTACTCATAGTGACACAAAGTTACAAGTAACACACTATATCATGAAGATATAGAATTCACATGAAATACATGGAAATAGTGCATTTCCTACATAATGAATGACATTAAAGGTGACCATATTTCTGTGATGGAAATGTGAGATGTACCCATCGTTCTGCTGGTTGAAGCAAACGTTTGATTTTAAAGACAGCCATAGTCTAGATTTCTTTAGTTTGCGTGGCGTAAAAACAGCGATAGGGAACAATTTATCCCGTATCGAATCGCAATATATGTTAAATGCAAAATTGTCAGATTGCTATACAAGACCAAAGATGTATAGCATTTTGTTACACATGCAGGAACCATAGTATCTTGTTACAGAAAAAAATGCAGAGCTTTCAAAACTGCAACACAAAAGTTGAAATCTAAATTATTCCCAGCTGATACAACCAAAAGACTTGTAAATCATCTATTACAATTGATTGATTTTACGGGGAAAAAAACAGTATTTCATGAGCAAATCTACATAGCGAGAGTAAAACTAAAACTATAGAGTTGTCCTCTTCCTTTGTTTATTTTAATTTTTCTGGTTGGTATACTTTTCAAATGTCATCGACACTGTTACATACTACATACTGTAACAATTAATTATGTATGTATGTATTTGTATGTAATTTAGATCCTCCTGCAAGAACTCGCGAAGAAGCCTCATTGGCTTATAAAGCCGCAAGCTGACCAAAGTCAGTCTCTTAGACTCATATTTAACGTCCATGATTATGAATTGTCAACAACTCTGTAACTGGACGACATACATTAATCTAGGAGTGACTCTGGACCTTATGATTGAAAGGCACCGGCTTTAACCACTTGAGCTAACACTCCTAATTACACTCCTAATAACACTCCTAATAAATTAATACATGGAAAGTACTGTAAAGCTGCAAATAACTATTATTGAAAACATTAATGCTCTGCACTGCTCTGTGATACTGTTATCACAAACTTCCTGGATGTGCCTTAAATAACGTTTCTGCAAGGAAACAAGTTAACGTAGTGCCAAATGCACGTTCAGATAAATGCTGTGTGACATTCACTTTTAAGCTGAACACTGTTGTCAATGTACAGTATGTGTATGTCAATTGTGATGTAACATACATACTGTAAATGTGTACATATAGGATCGAACGTGAATATCAAATTTAAAGCCATAGATGTGTGAGCAGACATAATTAAGCCAAAGTGATCACAGTGTGTGCACTACAGTGTTTTGTGGTCTCTTTGCTCTTAATACAGAAGCAGAATATTGAGTTGATTCGGATCAATATTGTCAGATTATGTGACAGTGATACAAGACTACATTAATCTTTTTCATTAGTTAACCTTGATTTCAGTCAAGTTTAATTTCAACTAATGACACAGAAGTGAAAGAAAAAAGGAAAGAGAAGATGTTTTCCAAATGTTTGCTTGTAGCATTAATATTAATATGAACATACTTGGTGTCTTGGCAACAAAACATTTGACAACTGAATCAAATTCATTACTGACTCACTCATTTCAACCCAGAATTTGTAGGAAAATGGTGTCTCAGTTTCATCAATTATACAGACCCGTCAACTCTCTCGGTTTTACCGGGAGACTCCCGGTTTTTACTCGAATCTCCCGGTTTCATATTCTATTCTCCCGGTTTTTTAATGTTTCATCACTTGCGACAATTCTGAAAATAGCCAACGATTAGTCCTATGTAATTCCCCACAGTAATGCTGAACAGGAAAGGCTATTCAGTGTAGTTCGCAAGAACAAGACAGACAGTCGGTCACTAGTCTCAAGCTTGGTGGGACTATATCTAGCATACTAGCCATGAAGTCACAGTACCCAGAGTCCACTGTTCATTGTTCCAAATGAAAGCCTACTAAAGAAACCCTGTAGAAAGCGAAGCGAGCTGCGGTAAACTACAACAAGAAACACTGATTGGATGATTCTCTCACTGTATTGCATAAGTAGACTATACTTATTTAGGAGTATTTATATCATTTCAGTTGAAAATTACCAACCTCCCTAATTTCCCCTTGTTCTCCCTATTTTTTGGCCCTGAAAAATTTTATTCTCCCTATTTTGGGGTCAAACAGGTTGACAGGTCTGATTATATATCTTAATAATTGGTGGGTTTGAGAAAATTGTTGATTATTAATTACTCAAAGAAGCTGTTATTACTTAGTACACAGATCTATACTTGGGTCGCAGTCAAGGATATTGTCAACAATTTTACTAAATTATTTTAAATATTTCACTCACACAGATAATAAGGTCACTCACACCCAAGCTTGGCTATTGACCCCTCTTCCCAGTACAAGCCACTGTGGTGACTATACATCCCCATACACCAAATGCTGACTGCATTGTAGAGAAGTTTGTGTATCAACGAATTAACAGACGATATCACAACAAATGTATTGATGGCCAATACCATGATTCCACCAATACAGATCAACCACTCACATGCAGTAATTTAATGACCACTGCTTTGTATTTATGTTGACTATATCATCTGCAATAAATATGTACAAATTCCCTTTATAAATTTAGTTCCTGATTCGATTGAAGTACATTAGCCTATATATAGTGCATGACATAGCAAGCTTATTGGGTAAATCTGTTCCACACTACAGTACCTTATAAGCCACCTGTAATTATTTTGCACGAAAATGTACATAGCCAAAAAAAAGACACACATTATTAAATTCCAGGCTTTTGGTTTGGAGTTTTTCTACCAAAAATCCCCTTTTATGCAGTCTAAGTACTTCACAAAAATGCTAGCCTGTATTGTGAAGTATGCAATTCAGTTCTATTGTATTACTGTGGTTACAACACAATGAACAGGATATATGATTTGAACTCTACTTTCAGGGGCAACAACAGATCCTACTTCACCAATTGAAACATTTATACTAATGTAGATATATATTATTATGTTTGTAGCACAAGTAACTATAAACACATTATACATCAGTCAGTAAGTATATGAGTATTATGATGTTTATTCCCAACTCTGGATGAATCTTTGATCTTCCTGAACATTAACGGTACATTACATTTACATTAGTCATTTAGTAGCAATTTTGTAAGTACATACAGTAAGCCTATACTGTTTGGCTGCACATGCATGGCTTCATCAGGTGGTCATTGTTATTTGATCTGCTGGCAATGATCTAGCAACAGAAGTGGACATGATCATGATATTTCAAACTTGAGTTCATGTATCTATAACAACAACTTTTGATTACATCAATTCCGAATACGCACCCACATGGGATTTCGGGTACACCCAGTACTAGCCCATAGTTACAACACCAGGATACATGTATGTTTGTATGCGACGTAGACATGTACGTATGCCTCTAGACGCTAATATGACATTCATGCCTCTGGATTCCTCTACTCATGCAATCATTCCCTGTTCCTGCTCTATATTATGGTCCAATCTTAACAACTACAGTATTGTAACTTACAATTAAATCATAGAAAAAAGGAATGTTATCTTCTGGCCGGTAAAAGGAGAAATCCGTCTATAGACAGCCAGGTGAAAGGTTTATTCAACTCCTACATACCATTTTCAAGATAACTTCACTTGAAGCTATTAAGTCTTGTGACAACAGTGAACTTGAAGCAAGCAGGAAAGATCAATGTTAGAGCTGCACATAGACAACTTCAAGGATTTTTTTCCCCTTCATGTTTCCTGTTCTGAATTACGTATGCAAATTAGGTATCAGTTCCAACTTTCGTTAAAAGCGTCGTAATTCCTATTAAGATGCATTCAGTTTCAAAAGGATATTTAAGTTGAATTTGACTTTTTAATAGAAGCAACATTTAACATACTTTTGTAGTTTTTAGAAAATGAAAATATTTACAGCTGTACAATTAGAGATTCTGCCAATACTTATGCAGGTCAATAAAATACTGTATATTGTTCAAGTTGCTCATGTCTGATTTTCACTATTTTTATTCTTCTTTTTTTTTACTTGTTTCTTCTTGCTTAAAGTCTCAATCTATGTTTGCTGATGAATTTCGGAAAACAAACTTCCGAAGCAGATTCAATGTTTCTTATTCTAAATGCACTCTGACCAGGTGGGCTTAATGGAGAAAAGCTGTCGCAATCGAAGGAAAGAAATTTATTTTCTGTTGCCCTTATGCAACCGCCCATATCAGCATGTTCATTGCACAAATGTAACCCACTGTATATACGCCTATCGTCCACTATTTTACCCAATTTCACAGAGGAAACGTCTGAAAACACCTGTTAATTCCTTGCAATGAAAGGAAATCAAACAATTTTGCAAGCTACATCAGTAAGACTGAAAGAAAGATACTATTCAAATATGGACCTAACATAGGCTTGCACACAGGCCTAACGGTTGTAAAAAAACAGAGATTTGATTGGTGCATTGATGCTTGCAAAGTTTGATTGAAATTTGTAGAATCTACGGACTCGTTAAAAAATCTAGCGAATTTTATTCAGCTCAAAATGTTTAACGACAGTAACTCAATATAAATAATGATTATTAATATGAAAATTGCATAGAACAGTGTTATTTTCACTGAGCTTTTAGGGCAGTAATTAAGCTGGAAAGGTCAAAGTTAAAATTTGGCAAACACACTGAGATTTTATAGTTCTTCTCAAATTTTGTAACAAATCATATATATGCATTATTAATTTTCAACATATTTTTCATCATATATGACATACACACATGACAGATCAGGTCAATGATTTAACTCAAAGAGAATTATTGGGTTAAAACCTGCATCCACATTAAAATGGAGATTGTCTCAATTAATTTGCAATCACAAAGTGTTCAAAGTGATAACAATTTGTCATAAAATTGCTTTCTTGTTTTTTCTTACAAATGCCATTCTTCCAAGGAATAGAATAATTTGCATGAATATCATAATTAGGTCATATTTAATTATTAGTATTGGTTTAAAATGTGACAACAGACCTAGGTTATGATCTCTTCGAAACAGTCCTGTGATACCATCAAGCAAAGGAGAGGCCAAATCTAACCTACTAACACACCTCAAGTTATACTCTCAAATTGGTCAGTTTGTCTGTGAAGACTGGACATTTTTTTCATATTGCTTTGCATTTACACAATTGCTCAGAGAAGTTCCTTATCATTACAAATATTTTCAAACTAGGCCTTGCCCTACCGCTTGTACTGTTCTGGATATATAGGCTCTAGACATAACTTTGGCCTCAGAAGTTTCTAATTGTGCATGTTTACAATTGAATGAACAATTGCACTGCAAGCTTAAGCTGGCCTTTATCCTAAGATGTCCAGAATTTGCAGTCAACTAGGTCAAAACATAGCCTCACCATGTGCACATATACCTAAGTTGTTAGGGCTTTTCGGAAAAGCTTTTACTAGACATAGCATATGTCTAACGTAGGTTCTAACTATTACTCTGTCTCCTACAGTCCTACCCCTAATAATTAAATAGGCCTAACACTAACAGTTAGGCCTAGGGCTAGGCTAAGCTTAATTTTGAAATGTTACAAACGCTTAATAATTATAACGTTTCATAGAAGACAGAAAAGCTATTTAGAAAATAACATCATAACATCGAAGTTATAAAAGTAATCATGTCATACATGTCATACCAATTCGAAAGTTTACTTCAAACATAAGTACGTTTTCCTTCTGTTTCCGCTTTAGCATAGTTGTAGCAATGATGGAAAATGAAAGTAATGTGTGTGTACGTACGTACTCGCTAAATTCAGTGTCATTGTTTTTGTACAATATATGTTGTACAGATCTTGATCAGTGCGGAACTGACTGCAGACGACGTCTTAGTTACGCAAGGGTGAATTTAACCAATCAGCAACTTCATAAAGTTGAAGTTTACAACCCAAATTTGTGTGGTATATAACCCTCTATTGGGCATCTGTATCGGCGCTAGAGCAAAATTACAGAAAACTTACAGCATGAGACTCACGATAAATCAATAAAGTTTGATACTAAATGAAATCCCCCTAGAACCGCTTGACTTCATTAGCTGGGTGATGATGTGAGGGTGTGTGTGTGTGTGGGGGGGGGGGGGCTTAGGTTAGGAACCCTGGTTACTAGAGTGCCGTGCGAGTTAATTAACCCATCTGCGGGAGGGGGAACAACACAGCCCTCCCCCTTCCAGCTGAAGCCGCTGTGGTCAGAGCTCTTGTGCCAGTCTGTGTGTATATGCGGAAGTGACGAGCACAGGTAACCGCAAGTATCATGACGTCTGTATAGTTAAACATTTTTTGCTTTGTCATTATAGCGTTGTTAACTGATATCTTTAATTCACCAAGTATGAATTGGGATATGAATCCATTCGAGTTAAGACTAATAAATAAAGACATTATTTTCCACACAAGGAAGGCGTAATCAAGGCTAGGAGGCTTTGAGGGAGACGAGTACTGACTCATAGTGGTACTATTGTTAACTAGAACTGTATTTGCCTGCAATGATGCAGTATTGACTATATTGTAGTGCATGTGGACTGCTTGCATTGTTAGGAAAAACTTTTCGGTTGTTCATCACTTCCGCAAATACACACAGACTGGCACAAGTGCTCTGACCATAGTGGTACTATTTTTAACTAGAACTGTATTTGCCTGCAAAGACGCAGTATTGACAGTATTGTAATGCACGTGTATGGTATAGGCCGCATGGGAAATAATTGCTGAGTTATGTCCGACATAATTGCTGAATTATGTCCGACATAAATCCGAGTTATGTACCACGTAAATACGAATTATGTCGGACATAAATCGACCAATCAGGTATAAGCGCATCTCGATGCTTATTATGCGGTACATTAATCGTATTTATGTACCGCATAAATCCGAATTATGTACCGCATAAATCGTATATGTACCATATAAATCCGGATTCAGGAGTCTTCGAACCTCAGCATAGCGTTATGCTCATCGAAGATTAACAAACCGGTTCAAAGCATTGCGAACAAACATCGCATTGTGTGGGATTGGGAGTCAAAATTTGTCAATAACCTACAGGTATTCTTCGCTTCTCGACGAAAATCACGCACCTGTTGTACTTTGTCTATCATGCGTGCCATTGCTTTATACAGCAGAAATAACTGCGCTGCTTTCCCGCTACAGCAAGAGGGATTAACACTCGCTCATAGCATGCATGATAACAGCTTCAAAATTCGCTAATGTGATTGGTCTATTTAATGCCGGTATTAATTATATTTAATGCCGGTATTAATTATATTTAATGCCGGTATTAATTATATTTAATGCCGGTATTAATTCTATTGAATACCGCATATGAAGCTACATGGTGATTGGCTGAGAATTAATGCCGGTATTAAATAGAATTATTACCGGTAATATTTTTAGTTCATACGGACATTAAATCAGCAATTATTTCCCGTATGGCCTACCGTACACGTGGACTGCTTGCATTGTTAGGAAGAACTTTTCGGTTGTTCATGGTGTTATTTTTTGCGCGGACAACACACCAGGGAGTAAAGTCATGTAGGTACCTACAAAGTGAGGGCGCTTGTGAGCGCCGTGACAGGCTCAGAATAAGTTGGCTACGCAGCTAGCCTCTGCAAATGTACAGAGCTTATATGAAACTTTAAGTTTCAACGTCCAGTCATGTAGGTATCGTTAACCAGGCCAGTAATGCCAACATTGAAGCGCGTACGAGCACTACAATAACTACTTGATTTGTAAATATTCAACGCGGCGTTTCACACCCGCATAGTTCTTTCGTTCGACGTTCATCCGCCAACCGCTATGAAACGCGGACGAATGGAACGCCATTTTAACATTGATTCAACAATTACAGATATCTCTCATTAATTTTTGGATATCTCTAATTATTTTCATATATCTCTAATTCATTTCCAGATATCAATTATTTATACATATTTAAGATATCAGAAATTTCATTCGGGATATAAAGAATTCGATTTAGAGATATCCAAAATTGAATGAGAGATATCGGCAATACAATTAGAGATATCCAAAATTGAATGAGAGATATCGGCAATACAATTAGAGATATCCAAAATTGAATTAGAGATATCAAGAATTCGAATTCGAGATATCCGAAATTCAGTTTCCGGTACATGTGACTTCTTAAGACCTCTTAACTGCTTGCCCGCACGGCGGACGTTTATATTACTACTGCACCGGTTAGCTGCATATGTAATATGTACATATCCACACCTGCTACGAAGGTTACTTAATTGCACTAACGCGAATAAGTAGTCTTAGCAGTACTTTCACTTTCAATGATATTAATTTCTGATTGTGAGGAAAATAGATGAGTGAAGGTATATTTCAAAAACTTGTTGATATAGGTGAAATTACGGAAACCTTAAGGAAATCAAAGGAAATTCATCAGCTGGAATTCTAGAAATGTGACGGATAAGAAAGAAAATCAAGAAAATTTGCTAATGCATGGTGGAGGGCAGGAAAACCATTTATTTATCTGCTTAGCCCATCGATAGTTTATGTGGTCCATCTAAATAAATGGGGCTTTGATTAAATGGAGGCACTGAATGAAAGACCCGCTACAGTGCCAGTCTGCAATACGCATGTAGGTTGGTACGTATAAGTAGAATGGAATCGAAGAACTACTAGTTAGGGTTATACCCATAAGGCCTAGCCTAGTATTAGTAGCCTAGACCAATCTAGTACTAGTAGTAGTAGCCACCGAATTTGATAATGCCTCGTTTTCCTGCAATGTATTTGCCGATTTAGATTCGCTCTTCTTGTTAAAGCTATACAGTTTGAATTCTTGATATCTCTAATTCGAATTCTTGATATCTCGAATTCAATTTTGAATATCTCGAATTCAATTTTGGATATCTCGAATTCTTTTCTTGATATCTCGAATTCAATTTTGGTAATCTCGAATTCAATTCGAGATATCCTTAATAATTTTTCCATTTGACATATCTTTAATTTATTTCTTGATAGCTTAAAAAAATCAATTTGATATCTTAAAGAAAATTCAAGATATCGAAAGTGCAATTACTGCAGGATATCTCAAATTGAATTGGAGATATCTGAAATAATTCGAGATATCTTCAATTTAATTCGAGATATCTGAAATTAATTGCAGATATGTCGAATTAAATTGAAGATATCTCTAAACTATTGAATAAATGTTAACATGGCGTTCCTAACAGACGCCTCCCGGGGGTCAGTATTTTATCTCTCAGAGGGAGAAGAAGATCATTAACCCTTACTTGCATTCTCAGATGTGAACAAGGCGTGGTATCTTCCATGGCATATGACCATGCACTTGATTTCACAGTCCAAATACCGTGTTAGCCTGCCAACACATTTGAATGGTGTGTGTGATGAAGACAAATACAATCGGAGGGGGGTGGGTAGGGTTAGAGGGGAAATGGTTAGCCTGGGCATACTTCAGGGAAGTTCAGGGGCCTCAAAGATTTGGAGGTGTGACCATAATTCGCTTGTTAATAATCTAGCGGCGTATAGAGGGCCTTAGGAAAGGGGACGTTATTACCAGAGTATGCATGTGTCATAGTATGCATGTGCCTTCCAAAGTATGCATGTGCCTTCCAATCATAAGGTCCCCAGTTCGAGTCACTCCAAGATTGTCGTCCAGTTACAGAGTTGTTGATAATTGACAATTCATAATCATGGACGTTAAATATGAATGTAAGAGACTGACTTCGGTCAGCTTGCGGCTTTGATATAACCAATTAGGCTTCTTCGCGAGTACCTGCTTGCAGGAGGATCTAAAATACATCCAATACATATATATACATACTGTTTATGGTGGGCCAGTTACCATGGACGACGGTTGGGGAGTATATAGCCTCGCTTACTCCACCTGACTAATGACAAACTGTAAAGTGCTATACTGCGTGTATGCTGTAACCTCCATATGCCAGTTTCTTTCCTTTTGCCATGTTTTCCTTTTGCTCATCAGCCTTTATCATTCAAAGTGACCGCCTCTTCTTTCTTTTGCTTGTTTGTTTTCTCCTTTTCATTTTCATGTAAAGAAGCTGTAATTCTTTGCAGGTTTGTCCTCCTACACACTTGACAACAAGTGACTCAGGGCTTTTAGGTTTGGGAGTAAACTTACCCCGCCGGAGATGCTCCATTTGGTTTTCTGCTTAAAATATACAAGACCTTTAGAAGTTCGGAATGGACACCAATGTTACTTTATCCGCATAAGGCTTCTCTTTTTCTTTGTTTTTTTCTCTTATTCTGTGGAGAGTAAATATACATCAGCCGTGTCTGTGGAAATATTGTAACAACGACCACGCATACTCTGCATGTATACTATAGACGTTTGGAACGCGGACACACAGTTTGCGAAACTTTTGGGATGGAAAATTTTACCCTAAGAAACCGGTCGTTACTTATTTTCGCTTTAAGGAGTATGTTCTTATGCGGTGGTATCTATTTTGCAGTCTGGAATTCAATTAAACCGCCACTGAGGCAACGAGACACCTTGCTAATTTCCTCATCACCTCCTGGGAAGAGTTATCACCATGGAAATCGTGACAGAATTCAGGGCATAGTACACATGACAAGAGATGGTGATGTATTTTCTAGAGGTAAAATAATTAAACTTTGTCAAAGCAGGGAGTTGTTAGGGTGCTAGCTCAAGTATATCAACTAAGTGAATGAAATGTTGACTTATCGATAATAAAGAATGTGATGTTGGTACTTGCTTAAGCGTTGGAACTTGCTTAAGCGTTGGAACGTGTGGGGTGGGAGGGACACTGTCACCCCCCCCCCCTCCATTATGGAAACTAGGGATATATGTATATATTTCTGTCCCCTCACTTTTTCAAGAAGGGATGCAATTCACGGTATAATGCTAACCCATTCAGTTGGATCATCATGGGGCGCATATCATGGTGGGGGACAGCGGGACGCTTCCCCACCAACTTTTTCAGTGGTGGGGACATGATATACCGTGTCCCCACCAATTTTTCTTGACTAAACGCTGCATTTCAAATTGTATTAAACTTTTAGTTTGAGTTGAGGTTTCATGGTAGTGATGGTACTGTGAGACCTATGAGCTTTCTAAGATGAATATTTACGGGCATGTAGGAGCAGCATTCATATAAGTGGATGTAACTTAATTTATCACTAGTTCTCATATTATTATATTTATCCACAGTTGTTTAATATAGGACGGAAATCGCATTTGCGGCAGTCTATAATTGTTTTCTGGGAGAGGACCCCAGACCCATCGTATACAAAAGTCTACTTGGATTAGTTGTCCTCTTATTTTTTTTTTTTTTTCTGCACACGCCCATGTATTTCCCCAAACTAAATTTCTAAGCCATGAAATCTAAAACTTAAGGAGGTTTGTGAGGATCATTGGGTCTGGAAAGTGTTATTTCCGTCGATCTGTGAGGTCATGGGCGGCGATCCGTATTTCCGAGTGGGGGGGGGGGGGATATGACCTTGTTGACTATCTAAGCGTAGCGCCACCATGAGTTTGCGCGAAGCGTACAAGAAAATTTTGGGATTTACAAACCCTCTAGATGGCCGGAAACGGCACTTACCGAGGTTTCCAAGCGGCATATACCCAACTTTAAAATAAGGATATCATATCCAAAATATCTCATAATCAGGATCCAAAATACTTTTTGTTTAATTTCGGGTGTTATTTTGGGAAAATTGCCCAACTCAATCTTGTTTCAGGCGCTACGTTAGAATGTTCGAGATCTCTTTTATATTATTCGATGAAGAAAATGGCCTCATGCAGGCTATTATAGGCCTATACACATGCAATACACAATTACACATAGTTACATTCCTAGGTACCGATTGCTAGGGCATCCAGGTGAAACGTGTATTAAGCATTACCCTGGTAATATGAGATTCTCAGCTGTTCGAGGGAACATGTACGTGTGTAGGCCTACTAAAGGGCCTATATGAATCATCGAGGTACCTGTAAATGAATCTGGAGAAACTATCACACAGTAAATACGCGCGAACGCGCGTACCATGCATGGAGGGTCATGTGATGTGTTCCAGGACGGTACTAATATTTTACTCTCCCCATTACGCATGATGATTTCACCCAACTAGTACGTAAATGTGTATGCGTGCTTAGAGCAGCAGACGACACCCGTTACCTAGCAATAACCGTGCCTGTAGCCTAACGTGATAGCTATATTCCGGCTGAGCAGCATTAGGCTCTGTTCCATGGAGACAACGAGGTAAATGAATCTGGAGGATTCATGTCAATTGGGTGCGCGCGTACCATGTATGGAGGGTCATGTGATGTGTTCCAGGGTGGTACTATACTGATATTTCTCTGTAGCAGTTCGAGAACAGTGTTAGCGACTTCGTGAAAGATTGGTCGGTTCGGACATGGGAACTAACGGCATAAGAAGGTACTGGTACTTCAGGCCTACGAAATAGTGTTAATATGCTAACGTTCAACCTTATTCTCTTGAATGAAGGCAGGCTTTCTACATAATCTTACTTATTAATACAGCTCTAGGGGTAAGCTTTGTCTCATATGGCCTAACGTTATTACTACACGCTATAAGTGAATGTAGAAATGGGAAATGTGGGGAAATGTTTAGTTCAGTGCAACTACGGAATTCTCCATGGAACAGAGCCTAATGCTGCTCGACGGGAATATAGCTATCACGTTAGGCTACAGGCACGGTTATTGCTAGGTAACGGGTGTCGTCTGCTGCCCTAAGCCCGCAAACACATTTACGTACTAGTTGGGTGAAATCATCATGCGTAATAGGGAGAGTAGTATATTAGTACCACCCTGGAACACATCACATGACCCTCCATACATGGTACGCGCGTACGCGCGTATTTACTGTGTGATAGTTTCTCCAGATTCATTTACCTCGTTGCATGGAGAATTCCGTGGCTGCACTGAACTAAACTTTGCCCCACAGCACCAAACGCTCACCCTTGAAATACAATTCAGACATCGACATTTCCCGCTGCAAGCCCAATGTATCTGTACCATAGAAATAAAGAGAGGATCTGTACTTGTTCTGTGCCAGCATGTCTAACGTTACCGGTAGCATATTAGCACTATTTCGTAGGCCTGAAGTACCAGTACCTTCTTACGCCGTTACTTCCCATGTTCGATCCGTCTTGGTGCAAATCTTTCACGAAGTCACTAACACTATTTTCGAACTGCTACAGAGAAATATCAGTTTGGTACCAGCCTGGAACACATCACATGACCCTCCATGCATGGTACGCGCGCCCAATTGACATGAATCTTCCAGATTCATTTACCTCGATGATATGAATACTATGAGGGTGCATATATGTACTACATCAATACCGTGGGCGCAATTATACATTTTGTTGTTATATGGCCAATGAAGCCTACAGTCAACTATTCTTGCTTTATAAAGACGCTTTACTTGAAAAGATCGCACTGCGTTTATGGTAGGCGAGAAATGAAGATAAAAAAGAGCCGTACATTCACGATGATGCATAAATGTAGGCATGAAAATATTCTTAACCCTGGCATTTGGTGGGGGGATATGGTGTATTACATCCCCTCCACCCATTTTCATGGGGGGGATATATCCCCCCATCCCCCCCCCCCAGGATCGCCGCCCATGTGTGAGGTATATTTGCCAAAAATGTATTGTACGCAACGCGCCAACATATTATGGTCGCGCACCGCTTATAGTATCAGAGAACAGACACGCGTCCCCCACCATTATCCAAGACTGATCTGCGCCCATGAGTTGGATAATTGGTAAGGAGTGAGCAACCGCGGAACCAGGCAATCAGGCAACTGATAAACTCATGTAACTCATGACTCTACTTTTTAGCTGTTTTTCTCTAAACTTTTGACATGAAAGGGGAAATTTTCGATGAAAAACTGACATTCGTACAGTTTAGAAAAAAGGCGAAATTTTGATATCAAATAGTTGATACTTTCAAGGTACCACCTCGGCCACCGTAGCATACATCTACAAAACTAAGTTACTTGTGGTGACTCAACAGCTCAAACTCCACCGGTTTTCCGCCCCCCTAACATATTTTAAAAACTGCCTACGTCACTGATTTAGGATATTTCGTATACAGGCATTGCCTCATGGACGATATTTGGAATATTGGAGTGCGACAGTCGTAATTTCCGACTGTCGCACTTTAGTTTATCTAGGCCTCTTCATTTATTCCTGTGATTGTGCATGACCTAAAAGTTGAAATATTTCAGTCAAAATTGACCTTTAATCAGTGATATTTACCACGTTTTCCTTGCCACTTTGAGAAATTGTATCTCGTGATTCTTATACTTCACCGTACAAAATTTCGTATGATTTTGAATACTCCAAAAAAGAATGCCTAATAGAACTACCGTCATATATGCGTAGGAGCCCAATTTGAATGGGTGGGGGGGGGGGGGGTGCTGTAACGACTTGCCCGAAAAATATAACCAAAATTTTTCGCGCGTTCCACATGATAATGTGCATATCATATAGGCATGCATCGGTTTTTACATCGCATGCCAATAACATACAATCATTTTCCGTCTTATTACCCTTCCATATTGGTTATAATTATTGGGAAAGTCGTTACAATATTAAAAGTAATACTAATATAAGTTTAACCACTGAAAAACACATTGCATATTATCTTTCTTTCAGTAGGTGCCCGAAAAGTTATCAGCATATTGAACGAATTTTCACAAAAATATTTGGCTGGGGTGGTGTGGGGGAGGGGGAGGGGGCTAATAAGTTTGTGAAATGAGTGCCAGTGGGTACAAATATATCGAAAATAGTTGAGAACAAAAGTGCAGTCGCGAAAGATTGGGTGTCCGACTGACACTGACCGTATCGTTGATGAGTATCGCGAGGGTGGGGGGGGGGTACAAGACAGCAGTCGGAATTTTCTGGCTTCAAAACCCATCTAGTTGGATTTTCAGCCACTACCCCCCCCCCACCTCCCCATCCAATCATCAGGCCTTAGCTACGTCCCTGTCACCACTTCTGTTATTTAAGCACAGAAATATTCTACTCTATCATAACATACATCATAACATAAACATAATCATAATCATAACATACATCAACATATTCTACTCTGTTAGTTGGAAGTACCATCTCAATCTGGCGGTTACCTATATTTCGATTGGCTTAATTCTGCCACTTATTCATGTAATTCATATAGTAGAATGGGTCTATGGTATAATCGTGGCAGCTCTTCTTTCCTATATATTATACAAATATTTGATCTATCCTTGAAATCGACGATACTTACCTGTCTCTAGTCTACTTCTGCACTTTCCTCATCTACCTAACCGACACACAGAGACTCCACTCCGTCACTCAATCCTCCGAATTCAGAATCTACCATCCATAAGTTTAACCTATATAGGCGTTTCCTATAAGTGTTTTTGAATGTGGTACATTTCTTAAGTTTTTCTTACCTTGTGTCACTTGCCAGGTATCACCATCCACGATGTAAGGGGACTGGGTGGGATGGGGGGGGGGGGACTGAGAATGTCCCAGTTAAAGTGTTTGATTATAATGATCAGCACCATAAGTGGATCGCGAGATTCTTCTAGACTACCTCCAACCCCCCACTCCCGCCCCCAGAAAATATCTACAATTTTATATTGATATAATGTTTTGACAACCAAGCATCGTTAGATGATTCATTTTTGGTAAACATGAATTCACACTGTTTCCAGTATTGACACATACACTGAAAAAGGCTCTGTTTTATCGAATGCTGTTACCACGCATGCATGAGACCATTATTATTTATAGGCGATATTTCCATCGACTTAGTACATACTCACTTCGTCACATGCCAAGGTTGCTAGGGAATAAACAGATGTTTTCAAACCACTTGCAATTCCCCCTTACTAGTTTACACCAACAGTAAACGTATATTTGATCTTCTTCGACGTCGAAGCATTAAAATAAAATGATGATAAACCATTGCAAAAGGAATAATAATAAGAAAAAAACCCAGATTAACCCTTCTAATGTTTTATTCAATAATCGTAGTACAGTGGGCTACACGTATACCGCTATAAATCCTTGAAGAGGGTCGGATTTGCTTTCTTTGTGTATGGTCGTATGGAGACTTAATCTACAAAAAGTCCCATCGCAAAACTCCTACTCAAAACAGATAGCTCTTTTGAATGTGCCGATACAAGTACTGTGATAAGATACTTCCATGCATCATTTAATACGGATAAATGAGTGTTTCGTGTCAACAAAGGGGTGCGTCGTTAAATTGCGCGTATACAGGTGGTTTGCTGTGCATAAACTTCAGATGCAGACCAGACCAGTATAATGCCGAAAGGAATCCTTATGTAGAGGGGACTAACACACACTGGACTGGAGAATTCGTTGAGAATTAGTTACGATTCACAACTCCTCGTTGGACTGCCTTTCCAAAACTTTCAGAAGTCAACTGACCTATACTTCGTGTTAAAAGTTAATTAAATACTAGAACATTCCGAGATGGCAAGACTATATCACCATAGTATTGATCTCAAGGATTTGTTTTTGTGTTTGTTGTTCCTCTGCGGTGTTCTCTACCTAACAATCTTGGAACGACCAACATTATTGCCTCTTAACCACGAAGGTTCCTTCTTGCATGGAGGGAAAATTAATCGCCAAGAAAAACACGCTAAACTGAGTAGTATAACAAGAATGATAAGTGCCAGTGAACTAACAGTCGTTGCAGGTAATTTATATATTTATTTAACTTTTGACAGAAGGGTAAAACTCGGTTAGCTAGAATGCTAATCTCCCCCCGATGCCCATAAAAGTAAAACTAAGGTAAACAAATAGCCAAAAACTAAAGCAAGAAAGAAAAAGCAACAGAATTTAAAGATGAAGGAAAACGAAGTAGAAAAAAATGATGCGACTGTGGGCTTTATGAAAATTTGAGCTTTGAAGATATTAACATCGTTTCGTTAACATTCATTACTGAATTCATTACCATTGGTTTTGTTTATACACCACTCTTTTTATGTTAGAAACATCTTCCTCCGTATCTTCATGTTTAGTTCCTGAATATTAGTATCGAATAAATATAATGTTGTGTCATCCGCGTACATGCCTATACAAGACAGTGGTGTAGGCTTAGGGCCACTGTGTCATTAAGAGAAAGTTGTACTTGCAAGAGGTGTCAATGGGTTTAAGAATGCTTTGGACAAGGTTAAGCATTGTAATCGGGTCTGAGTGTTTGTGTCTTCAGTTTTTTTCTCTCTCTCTATAGAGTCCTTGATGGGGACTTAAGTGTCCCTCCTGATCCTTTTTTTTTACATTTTTAAACTAAACTAAACTAAGAAAGATGCGAAATAGTAATGGCCCAAGAATTGAACCCTGTTGTGGCACCCTGCAGAGGCCACTTCCATTGCATAACGGAACATAGCGCTCATGGCACTCCGTGAGGGTCTTTAACTGTGTAGCGCAAGAGCCATTTTGTGTGTGTTTTGACCTGTATCTTCTCATGTGTATTTAGTCAATCATATTGGACCATCCATATTTTGAAAGCTTAAACGGTTAGCTTTCAGGTGGTGTATGCCTTAATCCATATATTACGGTAACCTTACGCCAATTTTAAATGAAAATTTTTTTTAGGACATTTTCAATGAGAGTACACTTGGAAACCAGTGGCGGAGCGTCCATACAGTCGGGGGTGGGGGGGGGCGATGCCCCCTGACGGACTCAAATGAACTGCTGGCGCCCTTTTCAGCTCTTTACCACTTTTTACTCATTCGCGATTATTGACTTTTTTATTGCGCTCTCATCTACCTATATTGACATTTGTCACATTTTGTTGGTGTAATTTCGCGATGACACCTATTTATTCTTCGTTTATCTGCAAATTAGCAAGGCCCGGAAAGGGTCATTTCTGGCGATCTAGGGAGTATCTTTACTCAGAAAAATTCTGTATACGCTACGCGCCAACCGGCGGTGGCGCTCCGCTTAGATAATGTCGAAATTGCCCTGTACAGACCATTCTCGCCCCTCCTGACCAATATCCCTAGCTCCGCCACTGTTGGAAACCCTAGTTTTTCCGCACTGTGGGGGCTATTTGGCACCGTAACTTTTGTATGCGAAGTCCTATAATCCCAGTTCAAACGGTGAATTAAACTATGAATATTCGGTAAAAAAGAAGAAACTTTGTCTATGTACGTATACTTTGCACCCTTTCTGTATAAGGTATGTTCCGAACCATTTGAGTGTGTTATCGCGGAAAAGCCATACATATGTCACATTTGTTACAAGATATTTGTGATTAGGCCTATAGCAAGATCAAAGACTTTTCGAAGTTGAACAAAGACGGCTCTATACTGTATCCATTGTCGTTAGTTTCCATCCATTTATCAATAATCTTAATGAGGGTAGTTTCGCATGAATGATTCTCTCTAAAACCAGACTGGGCAATTCGTAGTAAGTTTTCAAGGTACTTTGTGAAAGTTGTATTTTCTCAAGTCTGATAATCTGGTAATACCGGTATAGAATGGATATGGGTCTATAGTTTGAGATGTTAAGCTTGGAATTATTTTTGAAGATTGACCTAACTTTCGCTTTTTTTCCCCATTTCGTAGGGAATATACATGACATCTAATAGGTGTTGTTTAGAATTATATGAGTCAAGCTACCAACGATCTATTCGACAGAGTATTTGAGAACAAAGGCACTGAATCCATCTTGACCAGTGGCTTAACGAGAATTAATTGCTTTCAATGGCTTATAAGAACAAAATCCTCGGATAATATACGGAATATTAAATTCTACAGCAGCTGGTCTTTTGGAAGATACGTACGACTTATAACATTTTCCAAATAATGTGAGGTGTTGAACACATTTTCGTCATAATACTGTCAAGCAATTGAGATAAACAAATTGATAAAGGTATTTGATGCGATCTTGTTCCTCCAAAGTCGCCATGGTCTTTAAAAACTTAATGGCATGTATTTTAGATCCTCTTGCAATCAGGAACTCGCGAAGAAGCCTCATTGGCTTATCAAAGTCGCAATCTGACCGAAGTCAGTCTCTTACATTCATATTTAACGTCCATGATTATGAATTGTCAATTGTCAACAACTCTGTAACTGGATGACATACATTAATCTTGGAGTGACTCGAACCGGGGACCGTATGAGTGAAAGGCACCGGCGGTAACCACTGAGCTAACACTCCTAAAAGTTTTTAAAGATATTAATGATCGACTAGCGGTTGCTGATTTAACAAATGCATCTTCCTTGATGATCGTAGTCATACAGATTTTTGCGCGAAACACTTCTTTAGTCTCAACAACCAAGACAGTAATGCTTTACTTATAAAGACAACCATAATTCGTTATATGTTCTAATGTAGCTCTTTTAAGGTTTGCAAATAAAGGTATGAAAAAAAAAGGCACCGGCGGAAACCACTGAGCTAACTCTCCTATAGGTGTTATAAGGTGATAGTGAACTTAGTGGTTAGGTAAGACCCACATTAAAAAGACGTTATGTATATGGGGACATTCGGCCGTGTAGCAAGCGAGAGAGAGAGGAAGAGAGACGTAGAAGAAGTAGGGGGGGGGGGTGGATGCCGGGTGCCTAAATTATCACCCAAAGTAGACGAATAAATTGTAGAAGGCGAGGGGGTATAGCTAGTACACAGACTGTGGGAGCCCAAAATTAGAAATGAAGGTTCTTTAACGATAGGAATTTTGAGATGAATAAACCTACGCACTTTATCCTGGCTTGCACTTTAGCAGATTTCCTCTTTGGAAAAGAAAAACAGGTTGATAATCCAACTTGTTTATCTATCAGGCATCTCTTCGCCAGAATACCAATCATGCTGTTCTATATAGTAAAGACAGTCCGACGGCGGATGGAATTCGCTTTTAGAATAACCGTTTCTCTCAAATTACATAACAGAATCCCTGATCAATCAACCGCTACATTACGATTGTTGAAAGACGTTTATAGATGCCAAATAATGGCAGAAACACAATGTACGTCGTAATCGGTATTGTATACTTAACATCCCAAGCCCTGATCTTGTGTAGTAGAGATACACTTCCAAGAGGCCCGTGTATGGCAAGCCATGTGGGACAAACACCGCATAATATATCCGCGTATTAATTCGAATATATACGCGTATTAATTGAATATACATGTGTTGTACATGCGTATAGTTTCGCTTTTTGAAGCGATCTCGCAAGCCCGCCAAAATATTTATCGTTGATATATTTACACAGCAAGAGCGGAAGTGTGTTTTCGTGTACATTCGAATTAATCCGTGCATAAATTGGATTTAATCCCCATATGTATTCTATTTAATACGTGTATATATTCGAATCAATACGTGTCTATATTCGAATTAATACGTGTATATATTCGAATTAATATGCGGATATATTTAAGCCATATGATTGGCTAATAATATACGCGTATATATTCCAATTAATACGCGTATAAATTCCAATTAATACGCTGATATATTATGCGGTGTTTGTCCCACATGGCTTGCTATACCCGTGATATATACTCACGTATCGTAACACCGTCATGTCCATATACGCTTAGGCGCGTATAGCGAGGAAATTGCCAAGGGGGGAGCGAAGCCTGTCGGCAAACTATCTAAGCGTATCGCCACTATGTGTTGGCGCGAAGCGTAAAAGAAAAGTTTGGCCGAAAATGCCTCCCAGATAAAATACAATTTTATAGTAAATGTAATTACATAAGTTAGTTTACGTTTACGCGATGTGATGAATATCAACCAATTTTTAGCGGGTTACAAAAAAAAAAAAAAAAAAAAAACAGTGTTCACAAAAGTACTTGCCTTCAGATTCCGATCCCCTCCTCCATCCGCCCGCCCAACCCCCATATTAATATTACAAGATAATCCGGCGTGTTACCGTAAAACGGGGTAACGTTGGCACCCGGGGTAATATTGGCAGTTAAGGGGTTTTATTAAATTGACCGACTGCCCTCTATTTTCGACAGTGTTTCAATATTGTGATTTCGTGTGATGTTTGGGGGTATAAAGGGTAGAACATTTTGCCAACATGATTATTATGATAGATACTATTTGAAATAATTTGTAAACAATTGAAATTAGGAAATAATGTGCTAATTTGCATAAATATTGTGCAAGCTCCCATTGCCGCTCTAAGTATTATTTTTGGTTTTGAGAGTTTTTCTTCGAATCCCAGCCCCCTCAATGTCCAAAAAATAAACTTTTGCAAAAAATTGATTGAATATTTTTTTATTTTTTTTATACTATTGATTTAGTACTGTATATACCTGCCAAAGTTGCCCCAAATGTAAAAATCATTTTTTGGGGTTTACTTATCACATAAGTTTTAAGAACACCACATATTTACATCAAATTTGATCTATATAAATACATAAGAATGCCAATGTTCATTTTTAACATAAGAAACGTGTTTTTTTTATTATTATACTCTTTATTTATTCGACAAATAAGCCTAAAACCTGCCAAAGTTACCCCTTTTTACGGTACATTGTACCGCTAGTTGTTCCAATTCCTCCAATGATATTCTGTGATCGTGCAGGCAAATATATATACAATGATTTCTCTCTTATTTTTTGAAATTTTTTAAAAACACCAGTGACTATTATTTTTAACTAATATTTATCATATTAATTTGAGGTTGATGTTATGATTTGTTTTTTATTGCACAGATACTGTTGCCGATCATCAAGTGGAAACCACGAGTACCGGTGGTTTGCTAATGGCAAACTGTCCAAACGGCTGGTCGTTAGAGGTCATTAAAAAAGGTGACGCAGATAATCCACCCTCTCAAGTATGTCGTAATGACAATTCTAACGCGTGGGTTTGCGGTCCAGGATTTGATAAACTAGCCGGTCATCCATATTGCAAGAAAGGATCATCGAAATCTATCCTCCAATACCCCATTGCACCCAAATATAGTCAAATCTCAGAAGAGCACCAACTGTTGTTTATTCATATCCCTCTCGCCGGTGGCGACGTCATCGAAACGTCATATCTTTTTGACGATCAAAGACGAGTGACGGGGGGACATCCCTTAGGAGGATACCATAAAATCGACGAATTTGACGCGATTGCCTTTCAAGATTTTTACAAATTCGCCGTAGTCCGTCATCCGTGTTCACGACTGCACTCCGTTTGGAAAGTTTTATCTCAAGAGTGGATTGACCATAAAACTGATAATAATTTGGCGGGCTTTTTCTTTGATGACGTCACCTCGTCGTCATTTGAAGCTTTCATGGAAAGATCTCTTTTTCCCGGCGGAGATGTTCACATTGAAAGTAACGAACATCTTCAAACACAAGTCGGTATGCTTTTCCGTTCCTCGGGAAAATTTGATATGGATCAACTCTTAGTCTTTGAAACTTGGAACCAGAGTATCCTTGACCTCGGCAGCAGAATAAATATGGACACATCTTCTTTGCAATCTGAAATGATTCAGCTCGATTGTTCTAAACACTACAACTCAGCTAGTTGGGCAAAGTTGACCAATCTTTACGCGATCGATTTTTGTGTTTTAGGTTACTCGATGAATCTTCACGATAGTTCGGAGCTGCAAAACCCAGAGTTAGACTTAACGCCGGATACGCTCGCATCGCGCTATCAAGAATGTACTACAAGACGCCAAAGGGACGATATTACACACAAGATGAGCGCAGACCGCAAAGGCTACCACAGCGACGATATTACCTCCTCTAATAATACGAATTGTGTCATTTATACTTACTTCCAAAAGATTAATGCGATCGCTGAAGAAGAGCGTATTATACAGGCGGCAATCTTACAAATATGGACAGAATCGTGGACATTGGCCGGTTGGAATCCTCGTATACTTAGCGAAGAGGACGCGAAGACACACCCAGATTACCTGAGTCTTCGAGCGAAATTTGAACAGTTACCAACAATAAATAGAAAAGAATACGAAATGTCTTGCTTTTTGAGATACGTCGCCATGGCTACTGTGGGCGGGGGTTGGATGTCCGACTTTGACGTGCTACCATTTCAGTTTCCAGCTTGCTCGCCACCTTTCAAGGATTCATTTACCATCTATGAAGGCATTGTTCCAGCGTTAGTATATGGCACCAGCAACGATTATACTCGTGTGGCGAGATTGATGGGTGAAGTCGAGTGGCAGTCCAATCCAACTTTTATAGCTGTAGGTAAACCTCACGTGTCAGATATGTTATGCTTTGCTCAGTTTTTGTCAGATGGATTAGTAGACATTTTTAGTTTAGTAGAGCAAGTCGAAACCGTATTTCAGGTGCCATTCAGTTGCAATAGTACATCCAAAGAATTCCAGATGAGACGGCCAGATCCCTCACAGTTGCCCATAGCTGTACATTACTCCCATCGCAGTATCTCTGTCATATTGAAAGCAGGAGTATTAACATCTTTGCCCTTAGGACTCAATCAAACTCAAGTCATGTCCATAACAAGAGCGCAAATAATGTCACTATTAAACAAGTTTCTTCACGACACTTGCTTATCCAATCAGTAGTATAGTACTTCGCAATTTTTGTCAGCCATATTGCAATGTGTTGAACATAATTGCGTTCTGTATGAGCAATGTTGCTTTTGCTTGTTGTAGTTTTTGAGCAATTTTCTTGGATGGAAAGGATGATTGGGTTGGGAGGGGATGTGGGGTGGGGTGATGTACATAAATACATAAACTAGCATTCATTTTAAATATTTTGTTATAATATAAATCGAATATATTTTTTACATTTTAAATACATTTTAAATTTTATTAAGTGGAGTGTTTGTATGAAGTTTAAAATGAAATAAAGGGTAGAGGGATGGGGGGGGGGGGTGATCCCAAACTCTCCTCGCCAGTCGGGCGTGCGGCAATGATTCAGTCCGAGGAAAATGGTTCAGTCGAGGATCTATTACTTATATACAGGTTACATTGCCTCTCCCTTTGATGCTCACATGAAGTATTTATAAGCATAACCTTGCGTTCCAGCTTCTAATATAGCTCAGAAGTTGTGGTCTAACTATGCACCAGTATGGATCACTTGGCGTCTATAAATTATTTACTTCTCTCTGGGGTACACGGCTTCAATGATTCCAGGGCAGCACCCATACTTATAAAATACTTGATTCGCCTCTGCAAGGTCTTTCTATATGATTTCGGCCCCTATATCTAAATCAGTCCGGGATGCGGGGGGGGGGGTCGGATTTCCCCTCATTCCACCACGCCCCATGCGCGCACCACTGTAGGAGTGTTAGCTCAGTGGTTAACGCCGGTGCCTTTCAATCATAAGGTCCCGAGTTCGAGTCACTCCAAGATTAATGTATATTTCGTCCAGTTACAGAGTTGTTGACAATTTACAATTCATAATCGTGGACGTCTAATATGAATCTAAGAGACTGACATTGGTCAGCTTGCGGTTATGATAAGCCAAATGATGGCTTCTTTGCGAGTTTCTGCTCGCAGGAGGATCTAAAAATACATACATACACACACACACCCATATACATACATACACACATATTATAAATATGCAAATGATATTTAGATTCAAATGATGTCAAATTTATTCAAAATTAAAACGGTATGAACAAACTGAACTTGTACTATCAATCAGTTTGACCACGCGACCTACCAGTTAATGATATGTCAGGTTACAATTATAAATCAATTTTTTTTTTAAGGGAGGCGTGGGTGGAAATAATATCCTGAGTAAAGCTAGCGGGAGAACATATCCCCAGATGCCATCACATATCCCCCACTGTGATCCAACTTCTTTCAGTATAGTTGAGGGTTTACCCAGTCAAAATAGGTTACATTCAATCAATCACATATCGAGTTAGGAGCAAAATATTAAGATGGCGATTTCCAACTAGCAGTTTGGAATATTTTTCTTTTCAATATAAGTTTCAGAAATATTTGTCACTAGAAAATCCTTGAAAAATCCTGATTTGTAACGCTTTTGGAAATCTTGGTACTAAAATCTGTTTACTAGTGAAGTTTTTTTTATTTCATAAAATGAGAATACTATAGTCTCAAATTTCAAAATAACACAATTTTCCGATATTAAGTTTGGAACTGCATTGAGCACTTCAAGGGGAAGTGTCTGTATTCAGCTATGTCGTCTCGTTAACTTTAAATCTGTCCTTATTCTGTCATGTTACGACGACATTCTCAAAACATAGACTTTCGTACACCGGAATTAAGCTTAACATCTCACCCCCCCTCCCCATCCCCCAAGGTACTATCTTCTCTTTTTCCTTGATTTTACTTCTTTTAATTTACATATATATTTTTAAAATAAAAATGTCGATTTATCAGAATGTTACGAGTAATTTATCTCAAGATTTATGACTTTTTTTTTCTATGACGAAATTTGTTTTATTTTTTTTATATATTTTTCCTCGCAATTTCGACTTCTTATCCCCAAAGTTCGACGAGTTTCTTAAATAATGTCAAATTTTCTCATTGGCATGGAATATATCTTGGTAGTTCGTCTGTTTCATGTCCAGTATAATTTCAAAACTTTATCGAATTATAGGGAATTTCTACTAAATATCCTTAAAAAAAGAAAGAGAAAAAAAAAAAAGATTCGAGCAATAATGAATTGATTGTCTGGCTGTCCGTTCGCTAGCTGAACGATCGAATAACGTCGTGGACTGCATTCCTAGGTTTAAAAAAAGAGGTTCGGGATAGTGGCATATAGGCTCCTGGTCCGCTCAGACTCTTCCCCCCCCCCCTCCTACGTCGCAATCATACGCTTATGATTTATAACATAAGTTACTTTGCATTCATAAATGCCTAAACAAACTTTCTGTATACTGGACCAGTCTCGAATGCGATTCGAGACTGGTCGAGTGTATAGAGAGGAGAATTGCTTCAGGATCGAAATGTTAGACAAACACTGGTTTGTTGCCGTGGCAATCATGACGTCATAATTAAAAGAAATGAAGACATGCCATGAGTATATGCAAATATGTTTATGGGCAAAGAAATTTTCCAAATTGCAAAGAACACTGTACAGTATATATAGCCTACTTTCAATCAGTTACAGCAGTAGTACTGTATATGTTTTCACACACACAGAGTCTCAATACACACTGTACGTACTTCTTAAATCATCCAGCTAAATACTTCGAGTAACATGAATGACTTAGGGATTCATTTTGAGCTTAATTTTGGGCTAGAGTCAATGTCAGCACCCTTATCGAGGTGCTTCAACGAAGAACCGAAGCGTAAAGCGTCCAATGTTGACACTAGTAACAGTAGAAACCTTGTTGCTAAGCCTAACAATAACGTTAGCACTACTAGGATGGTGACTTCGAAGTTCGCCCACTTAAGACTTAAAACACCCCAAAACTAAATCTTCTGGTATAAATCATTTGAAAATATACTTCATATGGTGGGAGAATTTTGTTATAGTACGATACACGGCCAAACTTTCTTTCCTGCAAACTGTTTTCACGTTGTTTTCCAAGAAGATTCTTCGTGATTGTGGAACTGGTATTTCTTGCTAGAGTATTGCGAATTTCGGCCACGCAACCTACAGTGTGGCGCTGGTAAAAATCGGTGGCGCTGTTGCTCTTTCAGTAATTATAACAGACTTCATAGATCTTCGTCATTTTATTGACAAATATGTAAGTAATTTCTTGCACACGGGTCATTTTGGAGAGAAAATAACTGTAGCTTCGTACTTTTTGGTGAAATTTGGCTCTTCCTGTAGGTTTTCATGGTGAAAATCGTGTATTTCTTAGGGTGCCCGAACTTCGCAGTATGGCGAACTTCGCAATACTGACTATACTACTAGCAGTAATGACATTACTGACCAGGGACTAGGCCTAACGATCTTTCAGACTCGCAATAACACTGCGGTTACTACAAAAACACCTGTCGAACAATGGAGCTCGGAACCTCTTCAAAAACTGCTCATTCTCAGGTCCAGTAAACGTTTATTTGAACGGTTCATGTACCGACCAGGGATAGACGAGTTCTACTCAAAAGATTGTTAGCAACAAGCAACGTTGCTATCCTAACTGTGTTGTAGTGTTTACGGACTTTCCAGAACACACACAACTCAGCATCTGTTTATTGCGCAATTTGACCTGATAGGTCAAAAAAACGTTTTACAATGTTATCTTTAGAAATTTGTTCATCTGTACTTATTTAATTTGCATTTGCCTCCATTTTTTAGTGTTTGAATGGATAAAAGTACAAAAATTTAAGACCAAACGACACTGCTTCATTCGTATTTTTTTCACTCTTAATGTTCGTCGGAAGAAAATGCTGTTTTACAATGAGGTTACTATTACGTCATTCTGGAAAAAGATCAAGGGAGGCATTAGGAGAATTAAATACAGATCAGCAAAAATTTGCGAAAAAATGCCGTTTTCTAACATTTGTGAGGGTCATTTATGAATGGGGATAAAAACGAGGGTACCCGGTCTTAAATTTGATTTGAGACCTCTGATGACGTCATCGAGAAGGGCAGCGGACCTCGGCTATCGCCTCGGTCCGCTCAGCCTCCTCGATGACGTCATCATCGGTCTCAAATCAAATTTAAGACCGGTTCCCTTCCTTTTTAATCCCTTAAATGAAAACCGATGGTCAAAAGAATGTCGTTTCTTCTTAGGAATGATAGTGGTTGACTATACTTAACCAGACCGGAGGATGTGTGGTGGTTAATATTGTACATGCAAGCATTAATGTCGTGAAACTGCTAGCAACATATGTTAAAAGTTAAAGGGATATTCCGATGGCAGATAATGGAGCAAAAATCAAACTACAGTATGAAATGTTTCCCCGAACGTAAATAAGGGAGGTATTGAAGAACTTAGCATGCATTGACTACGGATATGTGACCAGGCGCGTAGCCAAGTAGGTGGGGGGGGGGGCGAAGGGGGCGACCGCCCCCTCCTTGAGCATATTTTTTTTATGATATCGCTAGTAATTTCAAAATAGAAAATGCTTAGATGCAATTTACAAGGCTTGGGAAGTTTTCCAGCGATCTGGGAGGCATTTTCAGCCAATATTTTCTTGTACGCTTCGCGCCAACGCATGGTGGCGCTACGCTTAGATACGCTTAATTCATACATCGTGCCGTAAGATTTATCCCAGGGACTTTACTCGTAATATACATTGGCATGTAATATACATTTTTGAGTAGTAATCTTGGAAGGTCAGTAAAAGTGACTCCATAGTTTTCCTTGTTGAGAAACGAAAAAGAGAAATATATTTCATAATATAAGTTTAAAACCCCACATCAATATCTTGTCCCTAATTTGATATATCTGTGATTGAATGTTAACCTATTTTTGACTGAAGACACCCTTCCTTTTAATACGGGAAGTGAATCAAAGTTAGTGGTCTGTAATGTCATCATGGTAGACTTGGCCAAGTCGTTTGTAAAACTCTTTTTCTCGCGCGCAACTATATATGCGCCTCAGAGTCCGTTTCTGCCTACCACGAATGTGCTTGCCCACTGTTTTTGACATGCCCGAGGAGTATATATCGAAAGCGTTGCCGCGGGCGTTCTCTGGGCAGTATAGCAATAGCTGCGGGCAAAATTCCTTCTTGAAAAAGAAGGTACACTATAACTGTTCATACTATATAGGGTCTTAACAAGACTATCAAGACAACCAGACAGTGGTTAACGCCGGTGCCTTTCAATCATAAGGTCCCCGGTTCGAGTCACTCCAAGATTAATGTATATGTCGTCCAGTTACAGAGTTGTTGACAATTGACAATTCATAATCATGGACGTTAAAATATGAATCTAAGAGACTGACTTTGGTCAGCTTATGGCTTTGATAAGCCAATGATGGCTTCTTCGCGAGTTCCTGCTTGCAGGAAGATCTAAAATACATAGATACATACACACACTCACATACACACATACATACATCAGCATGGTAGCTAATCTTCCATTATATTTACTTTTCTATCATTATCTTCTTGCTGATCTAGCCTGGATATGTGATTACGTAATAAACTTGATATGTGGTAAATCACTTGATATGTGATACATTTAGAAATCTTTGCTGAGCTACCAATATCATCAGTATCCAGAATTTCATCGAAATAAAACACATTTGTAGCAGTAGTATCATTGAAATATGAAGAAATAATTTACAATGTAATCAAGAAAAATAACAACATTTACAAATCAAATTGTCACAGTAAAATGATAAATCATTGTGTTGTTGTCAGATGCAAAATATCACTAAAGCTTCATAAAAATCATACTTTTGCCATAAGGCATTAAATGCATGAGGGTTTGAAAAATTGGACAAGGATTTTGTAACGTCATAAATATTGGCGTTGTCTTACGCAATAATTTAGTTAAATTTAGTAGAAAAAGTGATCAGGAGGGACACTCAGTCCCCATCAAGAACCCTATAGGAGAGAGAAAGAACTGAAGACACAAACACTCAGACCCGATTAGTGACAATGCTTAAAGTGCTTGTCCAAAGCAATCTTCAACCCATTCACACTACTTGCAAGTACAACTTTCTCAGACAAACCCTTCCACTCATTCACAACCCTAATAGAAAAAAAATTATGCCAAATATTAATCCTACTTTGTGACTTTTGGAGTTTGAGACAATGACCTCTGGTACAACTACTATTAGCAAACATGAACAAGTCATTGAAGGATAAATTGTCAAAACCATACACAATCTTGAAAACCTGAAACAAGTCATCACGTAACTTCCTAAGCTCAAGTGTAGTGAGATTCAACAGTTGTAACCGCCTATAATAAGGAACACTCTTTAAGGAACTAATCACCCTAGAAGCCCTCCTCTGGACCCAGTACGAGTACTTTATTATCCTTAGCAAAATATGGGTTCCAAGCCTGTTCAGCATACTTCAGATGAGGCCTAACCAACTGCATGCTTGTTACGCTTTCAACTTCAACAACGTAATACGCCTTCAATTTCTGACCACGGAAGGTTTGATATGACAGTATCATATCTCCATGGTGACATAACTATGTGTTAATACCTGAGAGATAACGACAATCACCTCGGACAGGATTATATTGTTCAGTAAAATCGGTAGGTCAGTTAATGTTATCTGTGTAACATCACCTTAAAATGTTAATGCATTTAATCCCCCTATAAGATTCCCTTTGTCGTGTACTCCCTTTGTCTGGAAACCAAATTGAATTGTAATAAAGGGAGGAGGTGGTGCGAACGATTTCCAGATTGGAGAGTGACGTCAGAGCCATAGACTGTTCCCTAAGCCTTAGTTACTATTCGTATTCTGAATGTTATTGATTTTTGTTTTCTTCACCCATCATCCATTCAAATACTGTTTTGCCGATCCTTAGTGTTTGACGTCCTTTTATCTGGATCCAACTTTTCCGATTAAAGCTTGATTAACCCATGCACAGTGCACTCAGTCAAGGGGCAAGGCCGTATACCATATAGTGTTTAGATAAAGGTATTTCGGAGAGTACATACTTGACTCTTGACTAAAACTAAGCACATACGTTATGAAATCTACTTGCAGGACATATTATGCGTGGCAGACAATATGGTAAACACCAATAGAATCAGTGGTAACTTGTTGGCGGGATGTCTTTCTTTATTTAGCCTGTCTCTCGTCGTGCCGATTTTTTTCCTCGCCGAGATAAGGAAAAATGTAGATCGCAAGGGGTATTTGAGGAGGACCAACCGGTTGCTTCAGGAGGGACAGACACACGCCGGAGAAGGGAGCCAGCAATACTACGGTGAACTGGTGTCCGGTAAGTATATAGGCCTATATATATATATATATATATATATATATATATATAGATATATATATATATACATATATATATATATATATACGTATATATATATATACGTATATATATATATATATATATATATATATTTATATATATATCTATATATATATATATATATATATATATATACGTATATGGATAATATTTTCAGTTAAGCTTGAAAATACTTGAGAATCTCATCTTTAAAAGCTACCTTTTGGTGTTGTATTTGCTTGACCTTAAAATTAAAAGAATCTGGGTATTAACTTTATATCGGCGCTAGCAAATGACTTTGGTGCAAGGTGGTGCATATTGGTATAGTACAAGTATAATCTTAATGTATTCGTAAATAGTCTTACGGTGATAAACCTCAGGACGTTTCTCTTAGAAGTGGATCAAAGTCTCATAGTATTTTGATTCTACTATTGAACCTTGTAGGCAATGTATATAATGAAGCTTCCAAAAGAAAAGGGGAAAAAATTAGCGATAGAGGTCTTGATATTATTAGGATCAATATATTATATATTAAATATTTACGAAAAGGAATTATTGTTAGATTATATATGTTACCATTCGGTTAGGATCCATCTTGAGTATGGGAATCCTTACTTTATCGTAAGGACACTAGGAAGTTCCGGAATAAAATGGCACTGAGAAATTAAATACTGCTATATGTTACCATTCACTCACTGAAAGATGTTGTCTACAAATAACTGACGTCACTGTCTGTTTTTGTACAGCGTCACCCGATACTCATAGCTAGTACAGTAACTACTGTTCATGTTCCACAACCGTGCATCAGTAACTATTGCGCTGTGTTCGCAACACGGTAACATTTGTTACAGTTGGCACAGTAATTACTGGAAAGCTGTTACACGTTGAACTACGAGTCCGAAAGGTGAAAATTTGCAGTAATTTAAAAAAAAATTAAATTTAAAATTTAAATGTTTTTAAATTAAAAAAAAAAATAACATTTAAAATTTCAATAATTTTTTTTTTTAAATTTACAGTAGGAAAAAAACTTGTAGTAATTACTGTGCCACCTGTAACACATGTTACCGCCTTACGAAAACAGCGCAGAAGTTACTGATGCACGGTTGTGGAACATGAACAGTAGTTACTGTACTAGCTATGAGTATTGGCTGACAGCGTCGATACACATCTGCGTATAGCAGGGTCCTGCATTCCACATGCAAGAGAAAATATCGATCGTCCTGTATAAATGGTCACCCACCAGACTGGTTATTTTATTATTTATGGTCATTTTTTCCTTCTTCAATAGGTGGTGCATTTGGTCAAACATTCCAGACGTGGACTAATTTCTCAGCTGCCCCGGGTACATATCGAGGATGTATCAATTTATTTAACTACATTGGAACCAACTTAACGATTGTATTCGAAGAGATCAGTCCAAAGATGACTGTCGAGAGATGTCTTACCAAATGTAATAAAAAGGTATAAATACATTTAAGGGTCTTCTTCACACCAATATTTCTTTAATCGGCTAAAATGGTCACCATGGAACTAATCACACTCACTGGTTCACTCACGATATGAAACTCCTAAAAGAGTTTACAAATTTATCTGAACGAAGGAAATATACAGTATGCGAAGCTCGGGCTCTTACATCCGGAAATCAGTCAAAGGTCAACAGTATTGGTACACTTTGCATATTAATCACCCATATTTATAACTGTATGCATAACTAAATTTAAAAGTCTTGCGACACGACAAGAATTGATGTAAGTCGAATATCTTGTCTGTATGTATGTCTGTATTTTAAACCCTCCTGCAAGCAGGAACTCACAAAGAAGCCTCATTGGCTTATCAAAGCCGCAAGCTGACCGAAGTCAGTCTCTTAGATTCTTATTTAACGTCATGCATAATTATGAAATGTCAATTGTCAACAACTCTGTAATTGGACGACAGACATTAATCTGGGAGTGACCCGAACTGGGGACCTTATGATTGAAATGCATCGGAGTTAACCACTGAGCTAACACTCCTTCACTCATTTTTTATTTATAGGGACATACGTACGCGGGCCTTCTCCATGGATCTAAGTGCCACTGTGTCATATTTACTGGACCTGTTAGAAATCTGCGATATTTGCCTACCACCATGTGTGATGCTCCTTGTTCCGGGAATCCGTTGTACCACTGTGGCGGGACTTTAAAAGTCTTCTCGCTCTACAGAACAAGAGTTTTGGGTAAGAGTAACAATGAAATATACGGTAACCCTTACAGGGGCTTGGATTCACTCGTTATGCAACTCAGTGCGGTACCATTACCGAAATGGACCCCTTCCTGGCAGTGGCGGAGCTAGGGGTATTGGTCAGGGGGGCGATAATGTTCTGTAGGGGCGCTTTCGACACTATCTAAGCGGAGCGCCACCACTGGTTGGCGCGGATCGTACAGAAGTTTTTTGAGAAATGATACTCCCTAGATCGCCGGAAATGACCCTTTCCGGGCCTTGCTAATTTGCAGATAAACGAAGAATAAATGGTGTCATCGCCATTTTGTCAGAAAATTACACCAACAAAATGTGACAAATGTCAATAGTAGATGAGAGCGCAATAAAAAAGTCAATTATCGCGAATAAGTAAAAAGCTGAAAAGGGCGCCAGCAGTCCATTTGAGTCCGTCAGGGGGGGGGGGGCATCCGCCCCTGACTATATGGACGCTCCGCCACTGCTTCCTGGTACCTCTCTCTATATGTGTTCATTGATTTGGTAATGTATGCCTGCACTACGAATATTATCTTTAAGAATAAATTTGATTAGAAATGTAAACGTTTATATGATTTATAAATAATTCCAGTGATTGAAATAATACCAGAGAGGATCTAATAAGGGAAAGCTATTATAAACCCCGTAGCCTTATAACGTCCCCCCCCCCCACCCCTGCCTCATTGTCACCATGCTGAAGGGTGCTGGATGAATCAAGGGCTGGATATGGACGTTTCTCTGACAATGGTTATGTCCCGTATTGTCTGTCCTCAGAGAGTCCTGTTTAAACTTGCAGTGGGTGAATGTTACTAATAACAGAATGTATGAATCTAACTAAAGGGGTTAAAATGCCCAAATTATTGATCATAGTTATTTCGACCTACTTCTTTTTTATTGAATGGATTTATTTCCTTCCAATTTCTGACGTAGATACTAGATGTTCCGAAATGTCATTGAGGCCGAAGAATTCCATGCCACTGATTGCTTTGGCAAGTTTTCCTGGATCTGGAAATGCCTGGACTAGGCGACTCTTGGAACGTTCAACTGGTATCTATACTGGAAGTGTAGCTTCAAAGACAGAAGGGCAAATAGCAGTCAGATCAGAAGGTATAATGTTTAGTATGCTATTTCTCATAGTTAACTCTTACAAAATGTCAACTATAATAGACGTAGTCACTGGTTGCAGCCATGTATATATATATATATATATATAGTTATTTATATATATATATATATATATAGTTATATATATATATATATATATATATATATATATATATATATATATATATATATATATATATACATACGTATATATAAGTTATGTCGTTTTATATTGTAAACGCCGTTTTACTTTACGTTGGCCTTGCAACGAAACGGTTTAGCCACTTCTAAGAAAACGATGACTCCTTCATGATTTTTAAAATGATAGCTTCTAAATTGTTGGTCCTGTTGGTGTCCTGATAAACGACCCTAATGATAACATCATTCTTACATTTTCTTTAGTGAACTGCCAACTATACCAACTGTTTACAGATCTACCACGTTTCCTTCACATATTTCTATCCCCATTATATGTATAGGCCTACAGTGACGAATATTAGTATCCTCCAGTGAACATATTTCATTCCTAAGTTAGGGGAGGGGTAGGGGTAAGGTGAGGGGTAGGGGTAAGGGGAGGGGAGGGGTAGGGGTAAGGGGAGGGATAGGGGGAGGGGGACAACCAGTGCAGTTAGACTACTTTAAGCTTGTGACATTTCCCTTTTTATTCTGTCGTCAAAAACAATGCACTGGGGAGTGTTTCCACTTTCTAGACCTTCCAATTATAAAACACATTTATAAAATTCACGTTATATTGATCTGTCTTATTACAGCATTTCTGGGTGACCAATTACCGTATTATTCTAGAACAACATTATGCCAGATGACACATCTCTTCAAAGTAAGACACGTAGATGAATTCACTAGTGGCGCTATTCTACTAATAAGAAATCCGTATACAGCCATCGTAACGGAAGTCTTCAATAAATATATGAATAAATCCGACGCCGACAGCCAGAGAAGAGCTATCGAGTTTATGAAGAGCGAAGGTAAAAGTGAGATTAGCTTAGTGTTGTTGTTATCATTGTACTTGTTAGGTTTGCTACGTCGCGAGGGGGGTAGGGGGTGGGTGGGGTGGGGGGAGCTTATACCATGTGCCTCAAAAGGAAAATCAGCTTCTCAAAAGAAAAGAGCAAAGAGGGGAGTGGGAGAGGTAGGATGAATATCATACAATCATTCTTTCTATGTCAATGATCGGGTTAACATTGTGAACGAATCTGAGGGCTGGGGGAATGGGGTAGAAAGGTATTTTCTCAGAACATCGATCAAATAGGGTCTAATAAATATGTTTAAGCCTAACGGGGACAGTTGTGAGGAGATATATACGTTCATCGGTCGTAAATGTTCTAACCCACATAAATAACATGTTCAAACCAAGAAAGTTTTGGAAATAATCTGAATAACTGAAACGATATATCGTGCTTTAATACTCCCATTGATGGTCTCTTTGTTATTCGTTCATATATAGATTGGCCTTCATTTGTCGACAAGTCTGCCTTTGAATGGTTAGCTACTGCAACCAACTGGATCAGACGATCCAAACGACTGATTGTTGTAAACTACGAAGATTTACAAGAAGACTCAACAAAACAGCTTCTCAGAATGCTAGAATTTCTAGACCAGCCGTTGGACGTTAGACGAATAGCGTGCGCTATTCAAGAATACCCTTCGACGGAATCTACCAAAGTCTTTCTAGGTGCTAAGAGATCAGATTTAAACTTTGACCCATTCTCTAATGAGATGCATAAAAGGATCGAAGGTCATATCAGAACGGTTAATGTCACTCTTGCCCAATACGGACATTCGACTCTCCCGAGATACATCTCCAATTTCGTTCTTTAAGAGAATTTTTGAAGATTATTTGATATGAATGTAGAATATAATAAGTTGAGTGAGATTGGTGAGGAGTAAAGGAGTAAGAGGATATATTCATATGCAACTACTTCAGGCGCGTAGCCAAGGGGGGGGGAGGGGACAGCCGTCCCCCCTTGAGCATATTTTTAATGTTTTTTAAATGTTTTTATGGTATCGCTAGTAATTCGAAAGAGAAAATGCTAAGATGCAATTTACAAGGCCTGGGAAGTGCCATTTCCAGCGATCTGGGAGGCATTTTCAGCCAATTTTTATTATACGCTTCGCGCCAACACATGGTGGCGCTACGCTTAGATAGTTTACAATGCCGCATCTACGGCTCTGATAGTTTGCATACAGTTTCGCCCCTCCCTTGGCAAAGTCCTGGCTACGCGCCTGAACTACTTCAACCTTTTTCAATCCACGCCATGCAATTTCATAGGTTTTTTCAATACTTCATCTGTGGCTAATGATAATTAAAACAGTAGGAAAGGAATTTATGACATTAATGCTTAGGGAATGGTGTCCCTTATTAAGCATTTATTTGTCATATTTCATATTAATATCGACGCATTAACATTTTCTTATCATCACTTTTAATGTAAATATTTGTGTATTCGACGACAACATATCAATTGTAACAGACAGCATAACTTCGCTGGCCACTCAAATGGTCGGACGAGTGTGGATCGGGATGGGAGAGAGCAGGCTGATCGTTGGGGTGGGTGGGGGTTAGGATGGGGGTGGGGTGGGTGGGGGTGGGTGCCGTTACAAGTGTTCTGGAACTACTATTGATAATAAGACATGAGTTGTCATTGGAATCAATCATGTGCTGGCTATAAATAAAAGCAACAATTTGCGTTTGTAGGCTCTATTTAAGAGCAATTTTACTCAAATATCTCATACAATATTTTTTTTCAAAATAATATACTTATAAAAAAAATTATCTATGTCTCGTCTTTTGTCTCTAGCTAATTACGCGATTAATTGAAGATTATATTTTCCAGTGAAGTATATCAGAATAATTGGGCAGCATTAATCCGTTTCCTCATGCAGTGGGTTATTTTCTATAATTTAATGGGTTGAAAATATTGGATCTCCTGATTTTCCATACAATTTCTATAATAGGGATTTAATATCGTTCAACAAACCACTGCTAATCTATGCCATTTTTAATAAGAAAAAAAAACAACAAGTGAGGCGTGAGTCAAACTAATTATTTTCATTTTATCCAAGATACTACAAGCTGCATTAACTGGTAGTTCCCTTTTCACAAAATGAAACAATCTTATCGGCTTGCAGGTTGTTAATACATTGCAAAAGGTGCATATCATTATATGAATTAGAGAAATTTATTCGACAACTTAAAAATTGGCAATCCAAAATCTTTAATGACGCCGTAATTAAACTATGTCGTAATGAAGTGTATAATACTAGATTAACATGCAAGGAAGGAGTACGAACGTTTTAAGTATTTTTTTCTTCATTAGGCCTATATGTAACGTGTCCTTAGTCTAACTATAAAGGCCTTCATCATATACCGTGTTTTAGTCATTTCTGATATATTAACGTAAATGAAAATCTCCGTCTCCTATACACTTGATTTACTTCATTAGAGCAACTCTAACCGTAGCAGCTCCCTGATTAGAGTAGGCAATAAAGTGTATCTTCATAGAAAAAACAAAATCGAGAACTTGGACAACGAATGCAAACGAAACGACCTCCGATGTATCCTATACTAACAAAAACACGTGCATGGGTATACAGAACTAGTAAAAAGCCACATTAGTTACTATAGAAACCAATGTAGCTTCCATCGTATATAGAGACGTAAGTTCGCCACGAGCATATATATAGGAAGATAGCATAGGAAGATAGCATAAACATTGCCAATTAAATGGTCACGTAGACCCGTTACTTCATTATGCCATCCTCTAAAGCGTAATTCCTTATTGAATAAAAAAAGATCAATATTTTGTTTCCTGTGGAGCATTGAGTCGCAGAGTGAGTTAGCATTGATTTCTTATCTTTAAGCGACACAATCCAAATCCAAATAAGTCTAAAGGTTACACGAATCGAGAGAAAAGCTAAATTCTGTATGATATCAGACAATTGCAGATAGGCTAGGGGTTTCACGTTATCAGCAAAGAATCCACAAAATGCACAGCAACTCAACACCCGACTGTACATGGGCTACCTATTTGCTTATGGATAGGACGTTACGAGAAAATAGCTATTGAACCAATGTAATCCCTACCTCCACAAATTTTAATTAAGCAGTAAGAGCAAGGTTGTGACGTTCATTTCACATTATTCTTGACTGTCTAGAATGTTACAAAGGCCTCTTTCTCAGCATGAACCTCTATGACAGGGCCAGAGGTCTAAGGATTTTTTATAAAGGAACTGGTGTTGCACTGGGGTTACTGGCGTCGACTCCCGTGTAGTGGTTCAGGGGGTTCTCTTCGGCTATAAAAAAAAAAACACAGACGTGATTCTGATGCATGGTTACATCTCTATGTTCCGACGTCTCTATGTTCCGACGTCTCTATGTTCCGACATCTCTATGTTCCGACAATTTTTTGGGACTCTAATTTTTTTTACCGAAATTTTTTCGTACTCAATTTTTTTTGGACCAAAATTTTTGACCAACATGTTTTCGGACCAACTTTTTTCGGACCCAATTTTTCTTGGACCAAACTGATTTTGGTCCCAAAAAATTTGAGTACAAACAATTAAATTTCGTGAAAAAAATTTGGTGCGTCCAAAAAATTGTGTCCCCAAAAAAAGGTAGGTCAAAAAAATATTGGTCCAAAAAAAAGGAGTCCCCCCAAAAAAAAATTCGGTCCCAAAAATTTGGGTCCCAAAAAATTAAGTCCCCCCAAAAAATTTGGACCGAAAAATGGGGGACCAAAAAGATTTAGACTCCAAAAAAAAATTGGTTCCGAACAAATTATGGTCAAAAAAAATTAGAGTCCAAACAAATTGTCGGAACATAGAGACGTCGGAACATAGAGACGTCGGAACATAGGGATGTCACCTGATGCATATGTCGTCTATAAATTAGGTTTATATAAGTATCTCTAAGAGCAATATTTTGCTTAAAAATAATAATAAACTCCAAAATTCCCAGACGGATCTGAATCTTTATGGGAGGGCCCGAAGCGAAGTATTGATAAAGTAAAGGTGCTGCATTGTGGTCCTTGAACTTTTGTTTTATACGTGGTGTCCATCCATCTAACTCGAAGGAAATATTGAATTTGGTCCTCCGGCCCCTACACCTTTGAAATCCTGTGCACGAAAGTGCTTTACAGTGACTGAATAGACTCAAGCAATTTATCTGCATAATATTATATGTTATACCATAACTGTGATGATCGCAAACAGGATTTGGAGAAGTCAGCCTGGGTGTAGTGCAGTTTGGGATCAAGTCTTACTCGTCGCCGGTCTGTTTTATTTTGGACTATACCATTCAATAATAGCCTGACGTCAAGTGTAACTCCATGGTAAAAGGTTGGCATAGGTTATAGGGGTTAAAAATAATATCAATAATATTAATTCATTAAATTAAACTAGGTTAGGGTTGTGAAGTGTCATTCTCAAAATAATTTGAGAACGACATACAACGACTGTTTTAGATTTTACCCAAACAGGTAGCACCCCTCTCGTAATAGTGGAATATACCGACCGGCGATGCGCCCTGATCCGAGAGAGATTAATTAGTATACTGAAGTCCAACCCTTTCCCACATTTTGGGTAAATAAACCGACATTAGGCATGGAACGTGGACCAAAACAATGTTAGTTTTAACCATTGGGTATGTATGGTGATGCTTTGATGACAAATAGCATTTTGTTTCGAAGTCTTTGGAGGCGCGTTTCAACACCTGTATAGGTTTGAAACATGCATTGGCATTCCACAGTTTCGCAGTGCATCATGGGTATGTTGTCCTATCCAGAATGTCATGCAGCAAAGTGTATCTGTGACGTAACAACCATGCTTGAACTGTATAAACATTTTCTGGAAGATCTGTGTCATTTTTCCATAACCATTTTCTGTCAATCTGCAAATCAGATAAGTGTATAAGCCTGCGCTTTGGATAGTGTCGGTTTGGGGTGAGGGAGGGGGTTGTGGGATTGGGGTGAGGGAGGGGGTTGTGGGATTGGGGTGGGGGTGAGGGGTGGAGAAAGGGAACGAGGGTTAGAGGAACCTTAACATGTGTAAACAAGTGTGTTCTATACGGACAACTCAGATTTGAGTACTGGTTTTAGTGTCAATAGACCTATAATGTTTACAGCCATTTACAGATATGAAAATAAAACAAAGGGTTCGGGGAAGGTTCAACCTTGCATCTACTGTGCACTATGAGATCACATATATTGATAACACGATATCTCCCATACCAAGCAAGTATCGTGGTTCTTCGATAGACTGCTTCTGAGTCGTTAATTCATCACACATGTACAGTGGCGGCGCCAGGTATTTTTAGTTGGGGAGGCTAAGGGGGGGGGGGGGCTGAGCCATTTTTTGGGATGGCTTACAAGATTGAGTGATCGCCGTCCTGGGGGAGGGGTATAAGGGGAGGGGGTGAAATTTTTCCCTATCCTGGAAAGGCCTACATGCAAAATGGTGGCATTTAGCGAGGCTTTTGTCACCTGAAAATTTCTCCAAAAATATGCATTTTTTTGTGAGTAACACCTGGCGGATAAAGCTGGATTCTGAATTGTTTTTATCAGTCACCAAAACAAGGCTTCCTGCACCACAACTGAGTCACTGACTATTATCATGTGAAAAATTCATCAAAATTTCCATTGACCATTGTAGCACTGCGTTATGGCTGACAAAATTTGGGTAGGCTATATTGTTTCAATGAGTTTTTTTTGTGCCTATTTCAGTTGGGGGGGCTAATGGGGGGGGCTGACTACTTCAGAGGGGTGGCTAAAGCACCCCCAAGCCCCCCATTGGCGCCGCCACTGCACATGTATATATGGTGATCTCTACCACATAAACTGATAATGTTGGATGTATTTGCTTCTCCTTAAAGTAAGCTATCACAAACTCTCATATATATATTTTGTCACATAATGATATAGCTTATAAGCATACTCAATTAACCATTCCATTCCATTTTGAGATTTGTTTTCTTGCCCAATCGATCTAATTTAAAGATATGCAATTAATGAAAAGCGGTTGCTGATTTAAACACAAGCATCTTTCTTGATTATCGTAGTCATACATATTTATGGCGCGAAACACTTCTTTAGTCTCAACAACCAAGTAATGCTTAACTTACAAAACCAACCATAACTCGTTAAGTTCTAATGTAGCTCGTTTAAGGTTTGCAAATAAAGGTATGAAAAAAAAATTAAACTCTTCTAAAATGTCGATAACTTTGCATGCATGCTAGATTTATATGTGATCTGTCACATGCCTGTTAATGTATAGAAGGTATAATATAAGTATATATCGTGGTGGAACACATTTCAATTCCAACAATATGTTGCTATGGTTATTATATTTTGTACCAAAAGGAGAATCTGGAGAAAACAGATAATATTATCACCGATAAAAATTGACAAAATATGTATCAATTTCCTTTATTGCAAGTTCACTCCATTTTGACTTAGGATAAGTTTTCACTGACTTTCACTGAAGGAGTTGTTAAGCATAATACAATACTAAAAAACATGTGTGCAATCAATTTATGATGCATTCATTTGTAATATAATTCAAGTTTAGAAGCAGTGGCGTCGCCAGCGGGGTTTGGGGTGGGTTTTTTTGGACGCATCGGGCGATGGTGAAAAATCAAAGGGAACACAAAATCTAAATGTACTCGAACCTGGGGGATGGGGCCGATGATGAGGGGGGGGGGGGGAGAATGTCAACTACCAAAGAGAATGTAATGACAAGTCACCTCAAGAATATGTGCGATACGTGCGGGGGTAGGGGGGGGGGGGTAAACCACGAAATTGAATGTAATGAACGGTTACCTAAAACATATGTGATATTATCGGATGGTTTTCGACCACATTATTCTCTCGTTTTTTCCCCTCATATTGTTAACGTTTGTGTACCCCCCAAAAAAATGTTTGGTACACGAATGTAGTTTAAAAAAATGGAAATGATAGCACCATTTTGTATCTAAGACCTTTTCGCAAAACAAAATTTTTCAAAAGGGGGACACCTCCTCCCCTTTTACACTTCCCCCAGAATGGCGATCCCCACCCCCCACCCACACCATAAACCTGGCTACGCCCTGTTTAGAAACAGCAAGATTAAGGAAGAAATAACTGATATTTTAGTAGTTGAACTTCTTCGACAGCGCTCTTGATTTTTTCATGTTTATTTTTGGTACACAAACGGTATAAACATCCCGATAACAGCTTGAAGGAAACTTATCGAAAAAATCAGCCGGATTAATTTGTTGGACTCATCTCTTTACATATCCCAAACATGTTAATATCGTTGACGGTCACAGACATTTCAAAGGTCCGCGCGGGAGTTGGGTGGGGGGGGGGGCGAGGGAGGGGCAAGGGGAAAATCCAAACTTCCCCTACTGTAGGGGGATTGAACCTTATTAGCGTGCTGTAGGCGGATAAAGAAAAACACATAGCATAGTTGTGGGGTCTTTGAAGCCTTGTATGAAGATCTTGGGTCCACCCCTCCCCCTAAATACTTTAGACGCCACAAGTGCATTCTGAAGCATATTTGACCATAAATCAGGACTTAACGCCAAGTATTTTTGTTTTGTTTTTAACGCAAAGTTGTGCTAATAAATAGTGTTGAAAAAACTCCTACTGAACGTTTTTGCCACTAATAACGATGGAGGTGAGGGATGACCCCTTGTAAGCCAACACCCCCCTCCGACACCCAGCCCCCCCCCCCCCTTGCGCACGGCACTGATTTACACATAAAGTAACCATTTTAAGTTATTGCATTCCACAGTCAGCCGTTCAATTACCCACAACTTTTTAACTCCTTATCACAAATACAGACAATTCGTTAAGATGACACACAAGTGTTTTGTTATTCACTTTTCAGAAATAGAAACAAGGATTCTAAATTTGTCTCCTTAAAACTTAAAACAAGCGATAAGCTCTGGACAAGTCCGTTAAACAAGTAAACTTATCTATGGACTTTGGTATCAATTATCCATTTAGTTTCTGCCTTTTAAGGCCTATTCAAGAGAAGCATACCGTTATATGGTTGACCATTTAAAGGAACACAACACAGCATGACATATATATATATATGTATATATATATATATATATATATATATATATATATATATATATATATACATATATATATATATATATATATAAATATATATAAATATATATATATATATATATATATATATATATATATATTTATATAAGATGTTAACATGACATTAAATACACTTCTGGACAGGAATGTAGTCGGGGTGGGGGCAGTGGACGCAAGCACCCCCCCACCCATTTAAGTACCCGGAAAAATAAAATTTAACGAAAAGCAGGAAAAATTGTTGCAGGTCCTCTCTTCAGGTTGAAGGAAGCTAAGCGACCCTTTAATCTTTCCTCTAAAAATCTGCTACTCAATACAGTACTCTTATTATTGTTTATTTCCTGCAACGTGTGGTAGGCATTTAGGGCAAAATTTTTCTTTGTAAAACCACGGCTCTAATAATGCTTTCTATGTGAACAGTGCCCCTTTGGAAATTCTGCTCCTCCCCCCCCCCCCACCTTTTCAAATGTCTGGCTACGTCCCTGCTTCTAAAGACATACTTCTCCCTTGATAAAACACATGCTTCTGCATGGGGGTATATCACAGTTATGATGTATGTGTTCTAGTTTAATTAATTCATTGGAATTCCTCCGCGTTGAGGGTATATGCAATAATCGTCAAGATATGAATGCAAGCTTCTGCTTCAATAATTCGTGCTTCAATAATTACCAGGTAGCCTATATATTCTCAATATTGACTAAAATGTGAAGATTTAGCTATACAATCGTGGTGAGCAAATATAAACTGCTGTTTCAGCAATATAAACTGCAGGTAAAAAAAGAAAGTACTTTAAATTGTCAGTACGTGAAAATTGACTTTAGCAAGTGCGGTTTATGCTTTTCCAATAACTCACTAATACAAAGACGAGATTGCTATATAAATGGAATTAGCCTATACTATGATCTGTATGCTATATATACCAAATTCTAATATTGGCACTTTTTACGTACAAAATGGAGGAAAAGGGTTCATTATTGTGTTACCAAACAAAATAGTGTACTTTTAATTTATGAAAAGTAACACTGTTTTTAGGGTTTCGTTTTACATATCTGGGGGGGGGGGGGGTGGGGGTGGGGGCACGTGCCCCTTGTGCCCTCATAGCACCATTGTCTCTGATATGAATTTATATCACTTTAAGCTTTACAGTTAAGCGCACTGAACACCATGTGTGACCTAACAGACCGGATTAAGTAAAGTGGTCTAAGTTTAGCTCTTCAAACAAAGTTTTGTCCAAACATTGACCACAGAGATAATATAAATCGATTCTAGTTGACTATTTTTCGTTTATTTTCTTGCCAGAATCTGAGAACGTCGTAGTTTGATGTCACTGTACAGCTGTACGTAAGGCATAACCATCTTACATCGTAATTTCGTATCTCTAAGTGGAAGAAACCGTAAGTAAACCATTTCTTTCTTGTAACTGTTTTATCATGAAATATTTATATATAAACAATTCATAGAACAAAAACTCGTTTACTTTGATCGATTCAAGTTCAGTTGGCTTTTTGAAATAACGTTTAGGCAATTAAACCGTTTACAGTTATATACGGAGTCCAACAATCTTATTACATGATGATGATAATGACTTCTTTAAATTGTAATATGATTGTATCAAATCAATAAACTAACTGGGGTGCATGAACCCCCAGGGGTGCGTGAGTCCATCCCAAGGGGTTCGTGAGACGTTTCTGAAAGTCAAAACTCTAGAGTACTTTTTGTTGAACTAAAATCTGATATATCATATATTACAGTAATGTACAAAAGTCGTACCCATCGACAAACTCTTTTCGCGTTCCTTACGCATATGTTGTCATCGATTCATGATCATATGTGACATCAGAGATATATCAGCTTCCCTTGCCGAAGGTAAGATTGATATTTTGAGGAGGGATCTGGCTGCACGTTGAATGCGACTCTCATTTAGCGGGTATTTATGGGGGGGGGGTTGGATGGTCTGGGGTGGGGTGGGGATTTGGGTTGTGTGGTCTGGGGGTTGTCCTCTGGAAAAGTTCACAGTTTACAGACGTCAAATGATGCGTTATGTGGCATATTTAGACTACATACAGTAGGACTATAGTCTAAAAGCAAGTTTTTGCTAATAATATAATTACTTTGGAATTTTGAGAAAAAAATCCCCCTACTGAACATTTCCCCTCTGACTGACAATGCTGCCCTCAATTTCCCATCCAAGTATTATTTATCAGTACTTGAAGAGTTACCCATGTAACCTTTAACCTTGTTGTTCTCCTTCAGTAAATCAAAATGCCACTCGAAAGATTTGCAGGAAAGGTAGCAATTCTGACTGGATCTACCAGTGGGTGAGTTGACATTACAAGCTGACCTGCATTTTGTAGTCTTAATATGCCAGCAGTTCTTAATAGATGGCCCGCGGGCCAAAGTTGGCCTATCTAATGAAAGACCAAACAGACAAAATATTCGGTCCACAATCTTGCACTAATCGGGTATGCGGGCGGACAATAAGTCTTTGGTTTTGTGCACCCTAAAATGGGGTCTACCCTCTAACTTTTTAGACTTTCCCCCAAGAAGTGTTTCTTTTCTTAAATAAGAAGTCCCTACGTTTCTTTGGTTAGCAAATATCTCTCCTCATAGCCATTTTCGTTATTAAAAGGTGGCCTCTTGATATGTTATAGGTGCCCTTTTCATCTAAACTTGAAGTAAATAAAATTGTAATTCAAAAGTGAATAACTATGGAACATTCAGAAACAAAATATACTTAAAAAGTGCCATTCATTTATGGAAAAAAAAATTGTAGTATAAGAAGTGCACAGAGAATCTATTTTGCTCGAAAGTTTCGAGACAACTTTAGCCCCATAAATCAAAGTCAAATGTCCCACTACCCCTCACTGTTGCACCCCTACCCCAAGGTCGAACCCTTTCCCGCCGACCATGTGACCGTGAACCACCATTGAAAGTATTTTGCATCTGCCACAGGATTGGTTTGGCGTCTGCGAAACGTCTTGGTCTGGAAGGATGTAAAGTTATAGTGAGCAGCCGGAAAGAGGTTAACGTCCAGGCAGCTGTCAAAACACTTAAAGACGAAGGAATAGAGGTAGCAGGAATCGCAAGTGACCAAGCAGTGATGGCAGATCGAAAAAAATTAATCAAATTCGTAAGTTTCTGTGTATTCATGCTAATATATGTTTTGTGTATTTGGGCTGGAAAACACAAACGTTCAACTGGAAGCTCTAAGTTCCAGTTGAGTGTACAAGGGATGGGGGTTGGGTGGGTTGGGTGGGTTGGGGGTTGGATAGTGGGCCGTGTTCTCCACCTCCGATCGTCAGTCGGTATTTTTGCATTCTGTGGGGTAAGCACACAAGGACCACTACTACGGGTTGGTTGGGGGGTGGGGGTTGGGTGGGTGGGTTGGGTGAGGGGTTGGATGGTGGGGACTGTTCTCTACCTCCGATCGTCAGTCTGGATTTTTTGCATTCCGTGGGTAAAGAAGACCAGGACCACTACTACAGGTTGGGTGGGGGGGGGGGGAGGTTGGGTGGGTGGGTTTGGTGGTACTGTTCTACTGGGGTTGGATGGTTGGGGGTGTTCTCCCCCTCCGATCGTCAGTCGGGATTGTTTGCATTATGTGGGGAAAGAAGACCATGCAGGACCTCTACTACGGGTTGGGTGGGGGATTGGATATTTCGCACAATCGCTTTGTTTACGTTTTGTTACATAGTTACAAGATGTTTACGACATGTAGACACAAGTTAGTTCACCAATTCAGTGGCTGAACCAAATAAGATGGCAACTTTTGTCTTAAACCATGCATATGTATCTAAGAAATTAAATGATATACACAGAACTTAATCATGTAACCAACAAAGTAATGCTGTCAATACATATGCATATAATTATGTTATATTCTCTTTCAGGCTTTAGATAAATATGGTCAGCTGGACTGTGTCTTCCTTAGTGCAGGGTCAAGCCCACACAACGGATCACTTCTTGATGTAAGTATAAATTAAAACTTAAATTACAAATTAAAAATAAATCGCTAATCATCATAACTATAACCTATGTAAATTTATTAGAATTAAACAAGACACGTATATGATTCCCCATGTACCCCATAAACTTCATTAATCATCTTCAACTCTACTTTTAGAATTTGGATAACTTGTTATTATATTTATATTTCTTTTTTTTTTCCTTTTCATAAATTCCCAGGTAACAGAGAAGGAATTTCATAACGTAAGTTAAATGGACAAAAAGAGTAATTAAAACGGCATCGCCGTACAGATATCTTAAACATGGTTTAATTCATGGATAACTTACACCATATTAGGGCATATACTTTCGGGTGGGGTCTGGTGGGGTCGGGTGGGGTGGGGTCGGGTGGGGTCGGGGTGAGGGTCGGGTGGGTGTAGGGTGGTATACTAATGACCCTTACACACTACATAAAGGACAGCTTGTAAATTTAACGAAGCTGCAGAATATTCTGACACTATCCAAAAAGTTGACTGATTAGAGACTAAGTTTTTTTTTTTTTACACTAGTCGTTTTTCAAAATCATTGACGGATTGGGGAAGGTTGATACTTTATTAAACAAATAAAGGAATACAATATTTCAATGCTGAAGAAAAATCTGCGTATGGCAGCTTAAATATTTTAAATATTTGTTTTCGAGATCTTGTTACCATGGCGATTCAATTAACTTTTCCTCCATTCATTTTTAGGCATTCGCCCTTAACGTCAAAGCCAATTTCCAGTTCATTCAAGAATGTCTGCCAGCGTTCGATTCAAAAAAGTAAGTGATAAATTCTTAGTTTCTTCTTCCATCCAAAATTCTTCTTGTTTTCACAAGTTTAAATGCCTGTGTGAAAGTACGGTATTAACAGATAAAAATTGTGATTTATGCACATTTTGAGATGAAATCGGACATGTTAATTAAAATGGTATCGGTATACGGCACATATAATGCAGCGGTGAATTAGTGATAGCAAAACAGCAACAACATTTTTAAACCAATAAATGTGTTAACAACCAGGACACCTGTAGGTCCACGGTACAGTTGCACCAGAGAGCTTGACTCTAGCAGCTCCCTGGTTGTATCATGTCAGTATAACGGGATACATCAATTTATGTTTATAACAATATGTAACGAATCATAATGTGCGGGCAGTTTGTCTCTTTTGTTATGACTATTCACTCACTAAGTACACGATTATTGAAACTCTCGAATACATTTTAAGCACATGGCGATGACGTTAACACGGCAATATCTGATTGTTTTACTACAAAAATAAAAATAAATAAAGAAAAACAAACAAACACAGAAAACATGTCGTGAATTTTTCCCCTGTCCTATTTCAGAGGTGGTTCTATTCTTACAAATGCAACGGCTGCAGCTTATGAATCTGTGCAAATAGTTACAAAGGTAAGTCATGCATCTGTGCAAATAGTAACAAAGGTAAGTCATGAAACTGTGCAAATAGTTACAAAGGTAAGTTATGAATCTGTGCAAATAGTTACAAAGGTAAGTCATGAATCTGTGCAAATAGTTACAAAGGTAAGTCATGTATCTTTGCAAATAGTTACAAAGGTAACTCCATACCATACAACTTTAAAATTATGTTCATTATGACAAACATCAACATCCCTAGCTTCACTTAGTTATATGCCGCATAACTGTGGTGTATACAATTCAACCCACAGTATCCGGGTACTTCGTTTTCACTAAATCAGCAATTCATGCAAATAAAATGACTCAAGTTGTTAAGATAAGTATTCCATTCCCATTTACTACATCAACCAGTGAGTTATAATGTTTATAATTTTTTATACTAAATATCAACTTGTCACAAGACACAGTATACTATAAGTGCAACTTTTAATACATTGGAATGAAACCTTATCGCCAAAAGAGCTTTCCTCATTTTATTACATAAATCATGTTTTTATTCATTCTTGTGGCTGTCAAAATGTTATTTGTATTCCTATATCGATTTTTGAAAACAGCCTGGTGAGACTGCTTATATATAAACAATATACGTATGCCATTTGATACACGGCACTAAAGATAATTGCCAACGATGACAAAACTTAATCCACACGTTCATGCGCAGAAACGACTTGGGTCAAGCTTACTGCTCATTCAATGCCTTTGCTAAAATTACATATCGATTTCGACTAGTTTTATCAGATCGACACATGTTTCTTTATTACACTGTTTCAACGTGTAGGAAATGAATGCGGAATCGTGGTAGGAGAATGTAAAACAACTTATTTCATGTGGTCAGGAAGAGAAACGACTTTTCACAAGTCTAGCCTGTTCGTGTTCAAGTAACGCTGTGTAGTTCTGCTTTATAGGTTACGTTACACAAGCGTATTTCCAATTCCCATAAGATTGACATGGAACAGCTATATACAATAAACTGTTCCGTACAAATGGGAACCCAATCGGATTTTGGAATTAATGCATTCTCATATTTTCTTCATGCGGTTAGAAAAACATGAATAATAAAACCGACATTTGTCAAGTCTTGCTTGCTGTATTAAAACTATATCATAGCGATCATAACATTCCATATTTCACTTTGTGTCAGACCGAAGCAAATACTTTAGGCCTACAATACATAATTACTAACATGGTAATTCAATCTCATGATTTTTGTTGTTGTTGTTTTCGTTTGAAATCCAGAACATTCTCTTGTATTGCGTCAGCAAACTGTGTTTGATATCAGTGACGCAGCACGTAGCCCGTGATTTGTTCAACCGAAATATCAGAATAAACTGTGTTGCACCCGGTCTCATCAAAACACCATTTTTACAAGGGGTAGGTGAAGTCTTTCATTTTGGATTTCTGAAAATATTGTACATGTATACAGCTGTCGCACACTATAGCATACGATATCTATAGCGTATACTTTATGCAATAACAACGTTGTTTCACGTCCTCTCATCCCACACATAACATGCACCAATTACACACAACGCCAAATACATTAGTCTATAATACTGTTGTTATTGCAACCGTTGGAAGAGTGACTGTTTTTTTTCTTCTTGCAGCCTGCAAAATAAAAAAAAATTAAAAAAAATAAAAAATTGTTGCATAGCCGTGTCTCCACTTGAGTGGAAATTCATTTTCATATGTTTCTTGAGATTCTTTTTTTACATTATAAATAGATGAAATGCTTGTATATGACATATATTTAGTAGGCCTATATTAGAATCATAAAAGTCGTAAAATTTGTCGTAATGTATTGATCACTCACTGTATTTTCGTATCTTCATAGGGATTAGGAAGTGGCCATTTCAAGAAATATGCTGACATCACCGGAATTAAACTTGGAGTCGATGCTGCCTCTCGGTAAATTTTTCCTTCATTAAAATTAAAACAAAAGGAAGAAAAAGATTATAGAAAATCAGAGTAGAACTTATAAAATATCGATGTACGATAAATAACAACTTAACATAACAACAAATGTATCAATAACAATATATAGGTTAAGCACGAACAGTACTGTTATACACACAATACTACTGTTAATAGTTATTTTGTAAATTATATAAAGCCACCAGAGACGGTGGTGGATGGGGAGGTGGGGGGGGGGAGGCGTAATTCCATCTTCCACAACTACTTCGTCTGATTTCCCATCATTCTCTTCTCACTCTATGTCCTTTTGATATGAAAACAATATGCGTTTGAATCCATATGTTTCTGGAAGAGATGAGCCAACGTGCAAGAGTATTATGTCCGGAAAAAACTAAGTTCAGCATCCTCTAAGTTAGTGTCCCTTTTCTGAATTGGGGCGCCTGAGGAGGGGTGGGCCGAAGTGCATGCCCTTCAACTCTGCTTCCCGACACCTATACATGTTTCACGATATCTTTTTGATGCCCAGAGAAAAAGGTGTAGGTCACTGAAGCATTTCGATTTCAATATAATGGCTATACCATCTTACATATATGTCGAAGCTTTATTTTTTGTTTTCATTTCATAATGCATATATCGTTAAACTTGTGTTTTCCTGATGATTATGTTTCCTCTTATAATTGTTTTTGTATAGACTTGGAGAACCAGAAGAGATTGCATCTGTGGCAGCTTTCTTGCTCTCAAGTGATGCTTCCTACATCAATGGACAAATCCTCATTGCTGGAGGAGGATTTCCCCTGTTAAGAGCGTTCTGAAATTCTGAAATTCATCAGGCAATTTTTACAAGATGTGTGTAAATAGACATAAGAATTGTATTTCTGACAAACGTTGCTTCTTTATGACATAAAGTTGTAAATATATTTGACAAAATTCGGTAAAACATTTTTTTTCTCTCTCGAAATTAAATGCAATGCAAAACTCACGTACATATTTAAGGGCTATACTAAGAGAGTATTTTTCAGAAAGTATAAGGATTTTTGAAAAGTGCATGACAAAATATGATTGTGAGAAGAAAATGGGTGGGGCGGTGGAAATGACGTCGAGTAGAAAAAAAAAAAACAACTAAAATCCTTGAATATCATATGTAAACTTTTGTGGTGCTAGTATTTAAATATTATGGAATAATAACTGACTCGATCAAACCTTAGTTTTATGTCCTTCAGTTTACATGAACAGAAGATATAGTGTCTATCCTATGCTCATTATATATAACATTCGTATTGGCATTTTTGCTGACATATACCACAAATGCACGTGGATGCAGTACGGCGAGTATATGCTGACTCGTGCAGTGTATGATATGTGTATAGACTTAGGGAAACATCTCGATAAATTTCGTGCGTTGTTTGAAATTGTTCTGTCTGAACCCAAAGAGCCGTTACTGACCTTACGGCCTCCGGAACAGCTTAAAAATCTATGTAAAATGTAATTGTAAACTTACAATAGGGCAAGAAGTCCAATTGACAACTTTAACGGCTTGTAAATAAATTGTAATTAGTCAGTATTTTATAGACTTCTTTTTTGATGTAAAAATATGTAAACAATAAAATAAGAACAATTTGGGTATTATTCTCTGAAAATCATTAATGAAAGTTTTTTGATGTCGGGTTGCTAGGTATGAAGTGCACATGATCGTCGCGGGGAAGTAAATTTTGGTTTAAAGTATATTGACATCGAAATTTTAACCCATATATATATATATATATATATATATATATATATATATATATATATATATATATATATATATATATATATATCTTTCATCTGAATATTTGTTAAAGGTATTTGAGAACTTTCTGATGTGGCGAACACAGTTTTTGCATATACTGATCGCCCTCGGCAAGTACTATTTTCGTCACATTCATTACTTCTGTGTGAACTATCCAAATAAATAACGCTTTCAGAAAGGTAAGTGTACCCCATGTCGGTACACTATCCCAGGCCCGTAGGCCGGATATCGAAATTGGTCGTGGTGGTGGTGGGGGGGGGGGGGAGGGGCGAGGACCAAATGTTGGCTGATGACCGTCTAAGGGAGCGGTGTCCTACATTTGTGTACTGCAAGTATTAACTTTTATCGTATGAAATTAATTGTTGGCCTTTTTGGAAGAATCTTTGCATTTTCTGAATAAAATTTCCAAAGGTAAAGGACACAAGTATTCAGTACCTCCTTAGATCGTCTGTGTCTCTCTCTCTCATAATTCCTGGCTACAGGTTTGCACTGTACGATGTATGGTATCACACATAAATGCCACCTCACCAATAAAATTTGATAACATTTTCTCGCACTGCACCCACAAGAGGCAACGAGAAATAACGTTTTCATAAATTTAGAAAGCTGTTTCCGCTTCCATCTTCTGTGGTATATCCTATATACTGTTGTTTTAAATGCATCGCTGACTGATTGTCACCCCTTCGGATTTAATACAATTTTTAAGAAAAATCACCCAGGAAAGAACCTTGATTATGAAACCAATCAACGAACCGAATGATCCACTAGCTCAACCCCAGTCCCTTTGCATCGAGATTGTGGCTCAACTTCGATTCACACAGAGATTACAGTAACTTCTGTAAATTTTCAAGCTTCATGCACACAGCAATAAAAACTGGATTGTGCTGATAAATCTGATGCATCGCTGGCATGTGCAATTAGGATTACAGTAAGAACTGAGTATATGTGTAATAAAAAAAAATGCATCAAGCTGGATTTGTTGGGATTACACAGATCCTCAGTTGTACTGTAATCCTTATAGCACATGATACCGATTCAGTTTTTACTGTGGTACATTTATAGTAGTTACTGTGTTCTCTGTGTGTATCGGGTTCGTGACTTAGTGATCATCGTCAAGTGTTTATCACGCTTCCACTACAGAAGGGGAACACAATGCTACAATTGATCTTAGCCAAAAGGACAATTGAAAGCCTGCGTGTCACTTTTAGGTAGAATACTGGATTACAGAAGACGGACACCAGCTACGACAAAAGGAAGAAAAGTTTCTCCTGTTTATGTGGTAAGCATACGGGTTTTCTGGAATAGCGACCTCCACTTATATGAGTGACCAATTTCTATGGTGACCAACGATGTTAGCCATCGGCATTCGAAGACTCACTTATACTGTTAGGTATATATACTTCTCAGCTTAGTTAAACATGCGGAGAAGACTGGCAGAATAGTCAAAAGTCAGGAAGACGGATCGTCGTAGCATATTCTCATAACTCAGTGCTCTATCCGACAGCGTCACGTACCGTAGGCCTATAGCTTCTTACGTATTCCGTACATAATATGGACTAGAGTTAATTCCAGTGTCTGCGAAAAATACCGGTCCGTGCCTTATAATACACGGTTAGTCAATGCAGGTACGTGTCTCTGTTTCTTGTTAATTTCACAAAAGTATTTGAATCAAGTACGAGAATTAATCTATGTGTTGTCTGAAATGTGATACGCCTATATGGAATGGATAAATGCTCAGAATCAATACAAACTGTTGCCTTACATATGCTGCTTGTGTTTCATTTTTAAAAATGATACACTCCGTAACCGTATGCAACTTTCCACCTGACCAGACTAGCATATTGCACGACACTTTGTGTATCCGATCTGTGAAAGTGCATGCAATCAACTGATAATTATCCACGATGTTTGATTAAACTCCAGTTTAATGATAAACAAATAAGAGTGACAATGCAATATCAAACAGAGGTGTATAAGGCAATTATTATTTTCATTTGACATATCCTATTATCCGTCGAAGTTTCAACTTTTTCTCAAAATTTTAAGCATAAAGAGACAAAAATATTAACGCAACCGAAATACTGACATTCGTGGAAATTTCGTTACAAAAAATCACAATTTCGGTGAAAAAGCCGGTATGAAGTAGAAATTTAAAGAGTAAACCACGTGATCACTTGGAATTTTACCACGTAGATATTTGGACTTTTGATGAAAAACTGATACATTTGACATAAAAGTGTCAACAGTTTTCTATGAAAAGTCGAAATTTCGAGGGAAACAGTTACGTAATTACGAGGTTATGGTCAAAACTTTGAGATAAGAACTAAGGAAGTTGATTTAAATTATTTTGTAAATGGTCATAATTTTGAGGTCTGTGAAAGGCTGGATTTTTAAATGGAGAAAGCTCAAAAACTTCTAAATAAGTAAAACAAAATGCCGAATTTGTAAAAGAAAAGTCGGCGTGATCTAGAAAAGTAAGCGGAAATTTCGAAAGAAAACAACATGACGTTTCCAATTTATGGACCAACGTAATGATCTTTCAATCTACTACAAATCTCCTAGGAAAGGTCCGTAAACATCGCAGGATCCAGGAACGCGGAATAAGTAACTAACTTCACATCGGTAACAAAATTCGTGTTTACCATTCAACATGTCATCAGTAGTTACCTACGTGTGACGGAACTGTCTGTAGTTAGCAACAGCAGTCCACCAGGCCTTTGGGCTATCTCTAGTTTTACTAAACTGTATTATTCTTTGTGTCATTCACTGTGTTCCGTGTTCTTTTAATTTCCATGAAGTTACCGCCAATCGATCTTTCTTATCTCCTTCAAAATCCTGAGCACCGATCATGGATTGTGCTATAATTTGAGGTGAGTATGATGTTGTGTAGTTTGGGAGTTAGGCCTATACCGTTTTATCGTTACTGTTTTAGCCTATGCTTCACTGTGTACAGCAGTGAGTTTCGCGACACCAAATTAAAACTAAGCAGTGTGTGAAAAGGCACCATTTTATTCGTCCGCAGCCGTCGGAATGAAGAAAAGGCCTTCTTGGTAATCCCACATCAACCGATATAAGGAGCGGTGTCTTAACTATTCACATAGTTGCCTGGAGAATAAGGGAATGTGTCCTGTTGTACCTCATTCCCCCTCTCTCTCTATCCAGCAGGATGAATTTATGTCACTAACATTCTAACATAAGGCAATCAGTATCACTCGTAATATACCACCTGTTGCCGTTATAAAAGGAAATATTCCCATACTATTCATCTGGAGGCCAGATAAATACTGTAAGGAGCATGTACATGTACTATATTATTTACATAGGCCTAGATGAAGCAAATATTGGAGGAGGAAAATAAATAAGTAGGGCCTATGCATACATGTATGTACAGCACGGCATCTTTATTTTATTGAAAAAAAGTATTTACAGCACTGCATAAAACAACACCTAGGGGTGATCTAGCATTTTTCCTTTCATTCTACACCCATTTCCTATAAGTACATAGGCCTACTGTGATCAAACTGGATTCATGTGAGTAGGACACTATAATGTGAAATGAAAAACAAGATGTAGGCAAGCTCTTTATCAAGACAGTAATTCATAAGCACTAACTGTTTTATATTTTATCTATGAAAGGAAAACCAATTCAGTAGAGACCATGAGTATTAGGGATGCACCGGATATCCGGTCCGGCCGGACTATCTGGCCTGATAGTTTATCCGGTTCCTGTTCCGGCCGGATATTTTTCAAAATCCGGCCGGATCTTTTTCAAAATCTGGCCTGAATTATTCCTTAAAAAGGTGTTGGTATTAACTTAATTCAATGTAAACTATTTCCAAAAATTAATAAAAACATTCAAAGTAAGGAAAAATTAGGTTTAACATGTTTAATTTAATTTTCTCAATGGTTAATTTCACCTTCTTTAATATGCCTATACCTCACCTAAGATTTGCTCCTTGTTTCATACTTCTACTTCTTATTAATGATTTTCTTTTGTGTAATGAAAAAATCCGGTTCCGGCCGGATTTTATCTGGCCGGATTTCATGTACTATCCGGCAAAATCCGGTTCCGGCCGGATCCAAAAATTTGGATCCGGTGCATCCCTAATGAGTATTTTATGCAACGTATAAATAACTAAACTAATATATGTGTACAGCTTGATGGCCATTGTGGTAAAGTAGTAGAGCTTAACAACACAAGCCAGGTTACACTGACTAGCAAATTCTGCCATGAATGTAGTTCTGGCAAACAGTGTCAAGTACTCATAGACTGAGATAAACTGGAATCAAATAACAAGTGACGGTAAGGGGTGATACACCTAAAGGGTAATTGACACACCTATGGATGAGTACCTAGGTCGGTAGTGTTGACAGCTTTGGACCTGTTTCTCTGTTTAGTTTGCCAAAGCCTTGAAGACTCAAACTAGAAAGTGGCACTCTAAAGGCATTGAACACTCGCCCCAAACCCTGTGCCGCAATCTGAAAAAGTTAATTTTCCGTTGCTTGCAAGTGAAGTTTTTTCGTGTCGCTACAAAATGCAGACAGTAATAAAACGTGATACCTTGTTATCTTTGATCTAGACCTGAGATGTCCATCGCTGCTATGTACACTGTGTTGTGGGTATTGACCGTAGCTCTGCATGAATTGACTGTGCACTAGTGTCTAATTACCGACGGTAGCAAGCTGTGTGTGTATTTTTTGGGATCGATGGTGGTGTCTAACACTTCTGTTACACCTCATTCGACACTAGGTCAGATTACCGTCATGAGACATTTCTCTGTGCGCGAGTCTTCAATGCCTTTTAATGCATACAAGTGTCAACATTGCATTTAATTTGACTGTGTGATAGCTTAGGAATTTCAGGTGGTTATTATTTTCCAGTACAGTTTTGCACTGTAGTTCATTTAAATCTCCCAACGATTGGGTTGAATAAGAACTAATACTGTGCTTATAATTCTACTAATTGAGCAGTTAAAAATGAGGATTTTACTGGTGCTTATTTGCCTCACCAGGGGCATAGCCACTGGTGGGAAATAGGGATAGGGGGAACATGAGTTCCCCAAAATCTTCAAACTTTCTTTCAAATAGCTTACATTCCGATAATACATACTAGAAAATGAAAGCTTGTACTGCATACAGTTTACAAGTCAAATCTAATGAAGATTGCCACAATCATTGATCTGGAAGATAAATAACATTAGGGATTGAAATTTCATGAATCAAGATTAAGCATCCCCTCCCCTCCTGTCCTCCCCCCCCCCCCCAAAATAGAGATAAAAATGGCTGGGACTCAATCCAGTCGGAAATTGAATTGTTTTGCTTTCTCAACCGACTTTATCATGCCCTTTCCCATCTGCCACTCCTACAATGGTTGGTTGCATCTTAGCACTGTTACCGTCTCAAACCGAGAAAACTGTGATCAATTTCAACTTGCTTTTCCTTACATATCTACCATTTCAAAGTACATGTAGTTCTGCAGCCAGTTTTTCTCGAAATTTTGCCCATAGAACGAACCACCATATGCCATGTTTTGTGACTTTTGGTGAATTCTATAGGATTGTTGATCAAGCACTGAAGCACTGAATCAAGCATTTAACAAATAAATATATGCTCATATTTGCTCAATATATTTTCATGATTTTAATTGCATGTAATTACTTCTTGATTCACATCCCATGCATGCTTGCTTTATATATATAATGTAGTTGCATTCAGATCTATGCTACTTTAAGTATAAAGTTAACTTCATACTTAATTATATAGAGAACATTTATGCCTACTGGTAAAATGCATATTAACTGGAGTGCAATTTCTGTTCTTTGTGATATTGAAAGTCATGACTCCAAGGAGGTTGAGGATTTATGGTTAACAACCTATTTTCAAGTCCTGTAACTTCTGTAACAACGCTTGCTCATGTAATGTTAGGCTACTGTACATGATCCATCTGTTTGAAACCAACAGTACTAGCACCAGCACTGTTTGCTTGAAATCCTGACATGAGGTCTTTTGTCCAGATGTTTTTTCCCATCCTGTAATTGTCCTACTTTGCATTTAAAGGTCTACGGACACCTACTGTATAAACAACATTGTCCTAATCACTCCACTAGGCATCATGAAAATAGCTGCAACTCCCACAAAAATCCTTCAAAGATTGACCATCTTACAAGTCTTTTCTTAATGCCAGTTTATTTATGATTTTTTTTATATTAAAACCTTCGTTACAAAGACACTGAACGCAGGTTTTTGGCCTCTAAGGCAATTTTTTGAAATATTTTATTGATCTTCTTTGAAAAGAAGAACATCACAGTATTCAAAATGATATACAGTATGTGGGCTTGTAATTAAGGGTTAATTCATTCAGAGCTAAAATAAGTAATTTTGATGAGTGCCACACTCCACGTCATAGGTTGCACACGTTTCATGAGTTTTCCAGATTTATCAAAACTTCAAATGTGTATATATATCTCGGAACCAACAACAGCTTTTCAAAAAACAGATTTTGAGTGAGATTATCACACACAACAAATTTACTGAATATGGGGCAAATTGGCTAGGTTTCCGTACTAGTGCTTTAAGAATTGGGACTGATGTTCAGCCCATGGTTTACCCTTGAAGAGTTAAAAGGCAATGCATGAAGAGGATATTTGTGAGTAATCAGTATTGTTATGTAATCCTTCAGTGGGCCCCTCCTGGACCATCCATCTCCTGATATGAATTATGTTTCATGGAAGGACATTGATGGAACTGATTTCACTTCACCAGCGTAATCTGACCCATCCACGGCCCAAAATATAGTGGATTTATTCCAGATGACCTTGTGGACAAAGGTTTCAAGGATGAACTTGGCAAATTTTCGTATTGTAACTTGAGTCATAAATTGGCAAATTTATGACTCAAGTTACAGTACGTGAAACAGAGTATTTTTGGTTTCCTTCCATAAATTTATTAGGGGACCCAGAGTAGAAAGAAATGGCACTTAAAAGTGGAAACAGTGAATTTGAACATGAAATATTTGGTATATAATTGCAAAGCACAATGCTAAAATGTTTTTGGTACTGTATGCAATTTGCTACAGGTGTTTTACAGAGTTGTGAGAGATGCTATGTTTTCGTGCATACAGTACATGCGGTCAGTAGCGCGATTTGTGAAGGTTTGCAGAGCATATACATACAGACATGTCTACTAGACATATATGTAGTTTTATTATAATGTAACAGCTGTTGTGAGTATTAAATGATAGAGAACAGTGCAGAGAATATTGTGTCCAGTCTCGCATCACAAAGTGCTATGCAAGAAATGGGCAATTTGCTGTTCATGTGCAAAGATGTATGTTTGGTACACAGAAGCCATAGTATTTTATATGAGACTAAATACTTTAAACACTAAATTATCTCCTTTATGTACATGTATACAGTTGAGTTGTATCCTTTGTGTCAGCAATTCACATTTAGTTATACATGCAGGTAACTTACTGAATCAGTTGGTAAATATGCAGAGCTGGTAACAGAGAATATTGTAGAATTTGTTACCTGTACATGATATGTATCATACTGTGTACATGTATGATATTAGCATACTGTGTTTGTATGATAAGTTGTGTAATTTATGATGGTATGTAGCATATGTGTACAGTATGTAGCGATCTGTACGTGTATGATAGCATACTGTGTATGTACTGTATGATAATATAGCATACTGTGAATGTATGATACTATAGCATATATACTGTGTATGTATGACAGTTTATAGCATACTGTGAATGTATGATAATATATATAGCATACTGTGTATGTATGATATTATGTACAGTAGTGCTGTGTACATGTATGATATTATGTTGTGCTGTGTATTTATGATATTTTGTAGTGCTATGTATGTATGATATTATGTAGTGCTCTGCATGTACAGTATATATGATAGCATATTGTGTGGTACTGTACATGTTAGGTCTTTTTGCTTAATTGTGACTTTTTACAAGATTATTACAGTACCATTCATTCACAATTCCCCAGATTTTGAAACATCCCTGAAAACCAATGGCATGAGTGAATAATTGATCAGGTATCTCTTTTTTATTAAGCTACAATGGGCATATATCTAGATGCATAATAAACTCCAAAACTTACTGGTTTGGATATTTATTTCGCTCCACGCTTACTTGTCTAGCCACAACCTTACTACAAGTTACTACAAGTTACCCCAAGTTACCAAAAATTTTACTACTTGAACTCACAAGTAAATTTTGGATGACCATCTAAGGCCTCATCGATGGCTTTCATCCAAACTTGTAGTAACTTGTAGTAAGGTTGCGGGGAGATAAGTAAGCAAGGAGCGAAGTAAATATGGCCTAATTGCGTACACATATGCAAATATATACATGTGTTTGTATACTGAAGCATAACTGTACTTTTTTCAGTATATATATATATCTTATGAGAAATAAAAATTATAAACCTGAAAAATACTACACAACATGTGAATACTTAAATTATTCCCTGGCCATGCACCAGAAATTACTTGAAAACAGTTTGCAATTTAGTAATATATAACTTCGCACTATAATTATGAAATTATTTTGAAGCATATTGTATTTTGCCAGAGCCGTACTGATCACACTTAATTTGTTTTGTCCTATCATATGTACAGACGATGGCTTGCCATGGAAGGATAGAGGTGATACTAATGTGCCATGAGATTGAATCGTAGGTCTCCTTCTTGCATTTTAGGGACCTTACTCACATTCAGTCTGGTCTTCCTACTGATACAACTGAATCTCATTCCACTCTTTGGCAGATACGAGGTTTGTTACCACTACAGTGCTTAGTTTTCCATTCTTTTGTACTTGTATATTAAGAGATATATATCTATATATTTTTATATGTAACTAATTGTCATACATTCAGCTTACATTGTAAATTTAAGAAATTTATACTACCAGCATCTTTACCTTTTATATTATAGGTGGGTATGATGAATGACTCAACCAAAAAACCATTTTGCTACCAAAGACCCCTTGTCATACCAAACCATTCCCTAATCCTAGAACCCAGAAGGACACAGTTACTGTAGCATCCAGGACACAGATGGGCTATAAAACAGATTGTTTGGCTATGTGACCATCAAAAGTGTTAATTTTGTAGTTAAATTCCCTTTGTTAATATATATATGTGCTTTTATTTATTGGTTTAAAAGTCAACACTTTGTTGCTGTTAAGTACTTTAAACAGAGGCAATTGTTAGGTTATCTGTAAAAACAGCTCAAGACTTCAGGGACCATTGTTCCTAAATAATGACTTCATCACAGAAATCGAAGCATAATTGCCTAACAAACAAATTCAATTTTCAAACGGTATCGATTTTGTGATATATCTTTTCTAGAATCTTAATTTACTACTGACTATGAGTTTTGGTTTTTAGAAATCTTTGTATGTCTCAATCCCTTCTCCCATCCCTGGCAGAACTCAAACCAAATCCATTCTTATCCTTATTAAATTGACAAAGATTTGAAATGTCAAACCTTAAAAGTACTGTATTTTCTTCATGATGCTATGAGGACACCAAAAATTGTAACAGAGTGGAATCACACATTGACCCCTTTATTATTTAATGGCTCATGTTGCCGTCATCCAAAGACATGGAATTGATGCCTCAAAGAAGTCAGCTGGAATTTTTCCCTCTTCCAGGTTGCAATCACAATTTCTCCCCTTTATTTTTTTGCCTTCAAGGGCAAACAAAAACAGAAGCTATTGAACTGGGGCTAGACTCACCTAATTTTATTGCACATATGTTTTTTTCTCTGTGCTTGCGGTTGTAAGTTTTGGTGTTAGGAACGGGAATCTTTCAATCTCATCTTGATTGCTTCCACTGCCAAAAGAAAGAAATATTTCTTTTTTTTAAAATCTACAAGTTAAACTCTTAATTCTTTTCTTATGTAATGAAAGAACTCCCAATCTAACACGGTGGGGGCCACAGGTTAGTCCAGTCCAGTAGTCATTTAATGACTCCTGTTTTTTTTTGTAGTTCAATGGCCTGGAGTGAGAAACCAAGGAAGTCTGGAATTTTAACTTTTCCAGATTAAAAAGCAGATCAATGGCACCTTTTTTTTCTTTATTGCCTTGCAGGGCAAAAGCTACTGATACTGCTATACTTAAAACATAGTAAACTGTATCCACTGTATTGTGTGCAGTACTTACTGTACAACAAGGTCTGTCTGTCATATAGCTGTTTATACAGTATGTGGTTTTTTTGCACTTTGAAGTATTGTTGATCTTTTTGTTGATTTTAGGGAGACGTTACCAAGAGTTACCAAGCAGCGCTGATGGCAAAGAAACAGAGCTACCAGTTTGTGAGTGTTGACCTCTTTATGACTTCTCTCAAGAATCTCTCTTCTTCTTTTCACACGAGATTTTTATTTGTGTGCTCCACACTTACCTGTCTCCTCACAGCACCTGCTCACTTGCTGTACTGTGTCTAGAGTGACCTTGTAACCTTTGACACTGACCACCCACATTTACCAGTCAGCTCAGATCAACCCACAGTACCTTATTCTCATTCAGTGACATGGAAATCTTTGACACTGAACTTCCATATTGATAGGTCAGCTCTGATCAACCCACAGTATATCATTCTCATTCAGTGACCTGGTAACCTTTAACACCCACATCCCAGGGTGATCAGTCACTGCTGATCAACCCACAGTATCTCATTCTCATTCAGTGACCTGGTTATCTTTGACACCGGCCTCCCAAGGTGATCAGTCACCCCTGATCAACCCACAGTATCTCATTCTCATTCAGTGACCTGGTAACCTTTGACACCGACCTCCCAGGGTGATCAGTCACCTCTGATCAACCCACAGTATCTCATTCTCATTCAGTGAGCTGGTAACCTTTGACACCAACCTCCCACACTGATAGGTCACCTCTGATCAACCCAAGGTATCTCATGCTCATTCTCTCTCAAGAGCTGTTGACATATTCTTGTACCTTGGCTGTAAGTAAACCAATCGTCCATATTTTGCAGCGTGTAGCAGATGATTTTCAGCTTCAACAGATGATTTTGTTTTCTCACCTGTCACCTCTCTACTTTCACACTCTTTTCCATCTACCTAACAGTTAACTGTCATAATGGTACTGTTTTCAGTGGTTCTGTTGTTTGTATTTTTAATAATTAGTCTACAATTAGAGTTAAAGCATATTTCTTGTGCCTGATTGTGACATAAATTGACAAAAAGATATGATCTTGGACAGACTAAACATGCATCTGATTAATGTTTAGATTTTGACTGTTTTGTACACAAAGAAGGATACCAATGTTTCTTTTTGAATTTTACATTCTATGGATCTCTGAAAATGGGTCAAATTTGTTGGCAAAAGGTATAGTAGCTCCCCATGATTACAAGTGTGATTATTTACTCACACAGTACTGTAGTACCCCCAACCCCCTCCCCCCCCAAAAAAAAATTGAAGAGCTAGGGATTATTAAGTTTGTTAAGTTAAATGTAAAATTTCTTTTTTTTTTTACTTGGATTCTAAAATCCCATAATGACCATGTTCAATAGATATTTATTTCACTATATCAGTATATAAAGAAGTGTTTCTCCAGCGTGTCTATTGCATGCAATTAATACAGAGCTGTATTAAGAAGAATTATCGGGGCTGACAAACTGTCTACATGATCGAATGTAGTCTTTGATTTGACTTGACTTGATTTGACTTGAGCTTAGACTTACTTTGCTGGGATAATAATCGAGTGCTTTTGAATGCAATCAAGTGTCTCTTTTTTTATATTAATGTAATCGAGTAAGATCGAAATGTTTCTTGGCTAATGGTTGGTAGTGTTTTTGAAAATTGCAGACGAAAGGCAAAGTGCGACTTGCGGAGACACTTCAGATTCAGGTTGGATTTCCGTGATTGAATTTTAGTCTTTTGGTTTATAATAAAACAACAAATCCCGCAAGACTGTGTCGGTAATTGCACATTAAAGTTCACCCTTAAAAACCTTGCACTACAGAGCTGCACTTTAGACAAATTGGGATATTTTTGTCCAAGTGGCAAAAATTACTTTCACTTTTGGTTAATACTACGTGACACAAACCTTTAGTTAAACAACATTTATGTAAATCAGTTTGATGGTATCGTTAGAAAATCGTAAGAAGTGAAACTTGAGAACGTAATTTTGGTCGGTTTCTCTTAGGGTTCAGCCGAACTGTCATAAAGTCGATTTCAAGTCGAATCCTCAGAAGTGCCGCTAAATATTTACAGATGGTCATTCTCTGAATGTCTGAGTTTGTACCCCATTTGATAAATTAAACAATTTAAAAGTGATGAAATTTCTGTGTAATAATACACTTTGTAAAAATACAGTTTGCAAACTTCACAATTTGCATGTAAGGTGCTTTATGTGTGCTGCAAGTTTTGCTGAGATATGCTGTTGTAGGAATGGATGATACACTTGTGTGTATTGCTGACTTTCAATTGGCTTGTCCCTGCATTTACAGAGAGGACTCCACACGTTTTGTCGGATAGCACAAAACTATGGGTTCCTCCGTATTACAAAATGTTGAGAAATATTCCGTCAGGGAGTGTTTTTCAAGCCGTAAAATTTTTAATTTAATTTAACAAATTAAATTTTTGATTTTTTTTTTCGCAATCAATTTTTGGACCAAACTCCAATCTTACCGATAAATTGGTGTAGGTTTTTTTCTGGAAAGGACGACCTGTCTCCTGTGTAAATTATGTTTCAAAATATGATAATTTTGTACAGTCGTGTGATGATGTAGTGATGAAATCCAGCAACTTGGGTAGAGTATGTAAGTTGTTATTCTCTCTAATGCGATTAAATGATTTAGTATGGAAGGAACGGCTCACAGAGTACATACTGTAGGATGATGAATGATGTTTTGAAATTTCATCCTGCATTGTAAACAAAACGTCAGTGGTCATTAAGTACAACTAATATAGTGACTTTAAACAGATTTTTGCTGTAAGATAACTCAAGAATACCCATGAATACTCATTTACTGTAGGTCTTCATTACAAGAATAACTCTTTGGAAACTTGTGAGAAAGCTCAGAATGCGATCAAATCTGTCGAGATATTTGGTACTCGTACAGCGCACCCTAAAATGTTCTTCAAATAGATATGTGTATAGTAGCCCAACATAAATAGATGTGAACTGATACAGTGTACAGTAGAATGCGGTTTGTTATTGTACAATATGACCATGTTGTTAACAGTACATCGGCCACATACCGGGTCAAAAATATAGCCATTTCTGTCATGACACAGAACTATGAGAAGATTCTAACATTAGATGAACTTTTGGGTTTAGCGATTCTGTAGTTAGTACCAGTTGTGCATAATTTGTTGATTGTAGTCCGTGACACAATGATCCATAACAGCATGAGGGAGTACTATTTAAAATGTGGCATTCAAAGGTCATCGGAGGACAGCACCGCTCAATGGCTGAAACGGCAACGATTCGAAAAGTGAAGCTTGGATAAATTTCATGAACTTGTTATCATATATTGATCCCTTAATAAGTACAAGACACCAGTTGGCATTCCATGTGAATGTAGGTCAAATGGAGGTCAAACATTGAATAGCTTGTAAAAGGATAACTGTGAGCTTGGATGAACTTTGCGCTTGACATGTATCTACGTAAGTCAACATCAAGAGTGCAATCTCCCTTGACATCGGTCAAAAATTGGAAATATTGTGTGCAGTTTCACAAAAAATCTGTCAAGTTCTGTTTAATAATTGGCTCTGTGGTTATTGGTTTGTTGGAAGTTTTGTCCAGAGGCAGACTGTATGTTGTGATATGTAGATTCTCAATTTATCAGTTTAAAGCTGTCCATTGGAAAGTTTTCCATTAAAGGAAATGTTTAGTGAAAAATGGGATCCAGTCATTTTGGTCATATCATTTTTTTGTCTTTGTATCACCCTAAGCCTTTCCCTGTTATGAATTTTAGTTTCCGTGATAGAGTGCTTGAAATGTTGGCCCGTCCTGCCAGAAAATTTGAATCTAACACTGACTTATGATGAGACGTGACGTCAGTGTGGCACATTGATCAGAATCGATTCTGATCTCACTCTTAAGATTGGTCTTTATGCAATACACAAGAATGTGTACAGACTTCAGGTACGGTTTCAGTTTAAAAAAATCGCTCAAATAACAAATATCTGAACAACATATTATGAAGAAAACCGAGTTATGGAATTCTTGAACATTTTAACTCTTTAAAAGATTGCTAAAGTCTATTAACTTAACCAAGACGAAATTTCCATCTAAATCGCTAAACTTTCCTTGCTACAGTGTAGCTTGCTACTGATAGCGTCACTGCAGCCCCCGAAATCAATTGCTGCGATGACGTCACACTCGCTCATCATTCTCCACTGTTCAAAATATATTAGATTAAGTTGGTGCGAAATTCAAAAATTCACTTCTCCTGAATCATTGGATGAAAAATCCCCAAACTAGGATTGCGGCGATGAAAAAATTATGGAGTTTTATTTTCCATGTACGCAATGGACTACCAATAAAAAATCCCTTCAACATTTAGTCAGTAATTAATACCAAGCCCTAACAGTACTGTATGTTAGCAGGAAGCACTGTAATCCCTGTTACATATCATCAAGCCGCTCGGAATTTGACAGGCAGAATGGACAGGACTCATTTACTACAAGAACTTCAATATGAAGTATGAACACTGCCTTTGAATATAACTTTGTGAAACCGGTCCTGACTTAAAACACCATGTATCATTGTAGTGTATGCGGTAAAACCACATGAGACCTCAATCCCGTCTGGTGGATGAAAGTGGTGTTTTACGCTTTAATAGTAAATTGTGTATTGTATCTTTATATACATGTACAGTCAGATAAGTCCGGACAGTTCAAAATGTTCTGATGGCCCGAAATTTGATATTAAAATAACTTCAGATTTTTTTTTCCACAATGCTTCAGCAATCACAATCCTTGCTTTAAGGTTTCTTTCAGCATTGTGCACAGTACATACAGTATGTACAGTATGATATTGAGAGCTTCTGGGATCTGCCACTGTATATGACAATTGTATGTATGTATTTATGAATGTATTTTAGATTCTCCTGCAAGCAGGAACTTGCGAAGAAGCCATCATTGGCTTATCAAAGCTGCAAGCTGACCGAAGTCAGTCTCTTACATTCATATTTAATGTCCATGATTATGAACTGTCAATTGTCAACAATTCTGTAACTGGGCGACATACAGTACATTAATCTTGGAGTGACTCGAACTGGGGACCTTATGATTGGAAGGCACCGGCGTTAACCACTGAGCTAACACTCCTGAAATTGTGGTACTGCAACTTAGCCTGAGTACAGCAATTCTGTCTAATTCTCTGAGATTTAATGCCATATTCAAGCAAATCCTTGTAATGTTGCTTGCTTCCTTCCTTCCTTCTTTTTTGTTTGTTTCTTTGACATAAGTTTGCCTTAGGACAGTATAAATTGATATTCTTTGTCTGTGCAAAATAAAGTGTGCTACGATGTAACATTACCGCATTTACCGGTCTCTCCGGACTGAAACACACTCGAAATTAGACAGCTGTACGGTGCCACTCGGCATTCATTCCACTAGAATATATGAGGAGGGTCTATTACTGTATGCCTTATGGACAGAATAGTGTATACAAGAAAAATATTTACTTGAGAGAATAGTACAACTGTAGCTGTCTCAGGAATGTGTCATGGTACACTCGGAAGCTCTGAACTGAAGTTACAGGAATAATTTATCAGCACGCAGCACTTGGTAACTTAATGTCGCTAACTTTGCAAAATAATATCGGCAGTGATGCTTTGTGGTAGAGAATTCCTTCTTTAACTTTAAAATTTATACAACTGTCAGTTGCGTGCAGATAAACAGAACCTTAAGATGAGCCTTGCAATGTAACTTGTTATGGTAGTATTGTCAGCGGATACGCTAGAAACGTGGGAAAAATAATGATCCGAAAATGTTCATGGTGACTTTAATCTTATTTCCATTTTGTAAAGATCTCTTCCTCACTGACATACTGCAATTGCTTAATTGCTTGAATCATCCTTACTAATGTCGTTCAAAATTGTCAACAGATAATTTAGTCAGTTACAGTCCAAATTGGAATCAAATTTATCCAAGATACACAGTTTGATAAATTGTTGTTTGAGGTACCAATTGTCATAGAAGAAAAAAGAGACAATGGAAAACACGGTCACGACGGTCAAGTGAAGTCGGGTCGTGAACTTGATGATGAGTCGGGGCAGTGTGCTGCAAGCTTAAGACAACTGTACAGTATGTATCAGAGGTCACAAAGGTCAAGTTGAGTCAGGTCACACATTCAGTCGGGATAGTGCATGCTGATTGCTGCCTGCGTGACATTTTACTGTACTAGGTAAGAGCGATTACTGGTCCACAAAATGAAAAGAGCTTGAATACATGAATGGTATTCTGTGATCATGAGTGGATACATTTAGATCCTCCTGCAAGCAGGAACTCGCGACGAGGCCTCATTGGCTTAAATCAAAGCCACAAGCTGACCGAAATCAGTCTCTTACATTCATATTTAACGTCCAAGATTATGAATTGTCAACAACTCTGTAACTGGAAGACAAACATCAATCTTGGAGTGACTCGAACAGGGGACCTTATGATTGGAAGGCACCGGCGTTAACCAATGAGCTAACACTCCACACTTATTAATGATCACTTATTAATACACTTATGATCAGACACAAGTTATGCAAAAGGTTGTTTTCTTAAAACATTGTTGATAAAACTTCCTATGTGAGATAAACTTCCATGTACATTCTATCCTGTAAATCACATCTACAGAGTACATATAAATATATATATATATATATATATATATATATATATATACATATATATATATATATATATATATATATATATATAGATCTGTGACTTAATGACTTTTCTGTTTTATTTCTTTTATCCCACTCTCCGAAATTTAAGTATTGAAATCGATTAAATACGTCATACATGGTTAATTCAGATCAATACGGTTATTTAATTGAAGAACACATCATAATTTCCAGTCGACGTGTGCAGGAATGAAAAGGATGTTATGTATCGTCAGGAGATCACACAAGAAATAAAATTCAATCTTTAAGGTCCCCCTAGAGCCCTGTAGATTTTTTTTTTAAATTCATTCACCCTTTTGTTGTGATGTTATTAAGGTAGGCATCCATAATATGTAATGTAGCTGTTTGCGGAAGACAGTACTCCATCCTATCTCACACTTGCCCTAGGAAGCTCGCTCCTCTTACATACCAATTAGTCTGCCAGGATTCTGTGAACATCCCCAGAGTCTCCAGGCAGTTGCTCTTTCCAATTTACTCATTACTTTCAATCTTAGAGGTGACACTTCTTCATTATTGAGAGGTCGTTAGCATATCAGATGGTTAAAATTTGCCCGACAGAGAGAGGAGTAAAAAAGAAGAAAGTGGCTACCCCTCTGAGGTGAATAATGATTTACAGGTACATATACACACTCACTGCCATTTAATTACAACAGTTGAGAAGCATGTGATTGCGGTGTACAGTGGAAAAGTACATGTTAAGGTGATGCAGTGAAACGACTCAGAACTGTGACTCGTGTTGTACACACAACTAGCATAATGGTTATTATATATGCCCCCAGTGCTCGACTGATACTGTTGTGGGACATGTGTGTATCTGGTCGTTAAATGGGAAGATTAACGATTCGAGTGACAAGATTTACTTCGTTATTGTGGTCCATGATTCAGGAGGACGCCAAAAATGACGAAACGTTGTTTCATTCTTAAATCTTCAAACTTGAAATTTGATCAAATTTGTTAAATTAATTTCTCTCCGTTACGTAGATCTATGCATTCTAACATATTAAATAAGTAATAGGTGTTTTTCGAAGAAAAATGGGAATTTGAAAGAAAATTTTATTATTTGAAATAACAGTAGGGCTGGGCCTACAGTAAAACAGATCTTTCTGTCCTGCTTTGCATCCAAATTAGTTAAACCAGTAATCTTGCATCAATTGTAAAACACTGAAATATATACATATACCTACATATATATATATATATTTATATATAGAATGACCTGATTTTAACTACATATAGTATATCTTGTTGCCAGCTGCTGGAAAGACCAGCCATTATTTTTTATGGCTATTTATATTAGCAATTTTAGCAAAGCAATATATTCTGTGGTTTGGTCACAGTTGCAATTTAAAGCAGGTGCCATTGGCTAATGGTGCCAACAAATATTGCTACAGCAGCTGGTCTTCTCGTACAGTAAATCTCTAAAAAAACATATACTGTATGCCAGGATCCATATTACTTCTAAGTTAGCACCTTAGCCCATCAACCCGTCACAGTTGTAAATATTTTGCCATTGAAGGAAAATAAGAAGAACAAAAATAAATCATACCTACAAACTGGTGTTGATATTTGATAGATCTGTGCTGTACATTGAAAGGAGCATATTAAATTGATAAACAACCTACAGTATTACCATACTTGGAATGCTAAATAACCCCCCCCCCACCCCTTTACTCTCAAGAGGCGCTTAGTTACACTCAAGTGGCCCCTGCGGTTCCGTAGCACAGTGAACCAGGGGTTGCTTTTACAGCCTCTGGTCCTGGAAACCTTTATTTCATACCCAGGATCATTGGAAATGTTTTGCTAAATAATGAAGCATGCAGTGGCTACACTCAAGTGGCACCTGCGGTTCCGTAGCACAGTGAACCAGGGGTTGCTTTTACAGCTTCTGGTCCTGGAAACCTTCATTTCATCCCCGGGATCAAAAGAAATGTTTTGCTAAATAATGAGGCATGCAGTGGTTACTTGCTACTTGGCTTACTCCCTTCTGACATTTCAGTGTGTTCAGTACGCACTGCAGATCTGTGGTAAACCATGTTCAGTACTCTTATTGGGATATTATTAATCAATGATGTGGAAATTTAGCATTTAACACAGTACAGTGTGTATGTTACTGTATCTTGTGACTATGTCAAGTTTTAATTCTACATATAAATGTAACGCATAGTTCTCACCGATAGATGCAGCACTCATTATAAATTTTAACCAGAAATTCCTTTTCTTTAAATTGTTTAAATAGTTTCAAACTATACATTTGCTTTTCTTCATTCACATCCCCCCTCCCTCCCCGCCCCCCTACTCCCCTTTTTGGTGTGTCCTTTTACCATTATACGAGTCAACTCTGTTGTCTTATTCTTGTATCTTCAAGTACACCTGTAACACATTTGTCACCACCCAGAAATGAATACCTTCCTCTCCTACTACTAGTTACTATACTAACGTTTCAGTGTACGGTGCATAGTTCTTTCCTTTTATGTATACCTACATACGGTCACATTTATTCGATAGAATTTCTAATTTAATTTATCTCCCATCAAATTTATTCGTTTCTTTTACATTTTCTTGCAGGAAGCGCTGTCAAAATTCTCCAATCTACTCATCAGATTCCACATTTCTGGCTTTTTGATTGATTCCAAGTTATTAAAATCAATCTTGGAGCTGAGGGATGTTAGCCCGGTCTTAAATAAGTATTGCACGCTGCTGTGTAACAATGCAACCGCGTCACAGTTTGGCGTAATCTCACACGTTGACATCTCCAAGGTAAGTTACTGTTACTGTACATACAGTTTAGTGACAAATGGTGGCTTAAAGGAGCATATATCTTGCACTGAATCTGCCGAATCGTAGTGATGGTATAATTTACTCGCCCCATTAAAGGAAAGGAAATGTGCCTTAACATGTCATCTGTCGCTTTAATCAGTAAAAATGCGCCAGAAAATGACGAAATGAGGCAACGACTCTGAAGAGGGCTTGAGAATGGAATAAAACATAAAATGATACAGAAAACTCGATGGGACATGAAAATGTCTTCATTTGCACAATTATGCACTCTGTAACTCTTTAGTTCGGAGGGGTCCAGCGGTTGTAATGACAGAGATCTCTCACATATAGTAAGATTGTGGGGTATCAGTTATATAAATGTGTGAATATATTACATGACTTAATGTCTTGGTGAAAGGTACTGTATGACCAGATGTAACCTACAGTATAAATTGTATAACGTTAAATTCCAAAACACTTTCAGAGATGGATAAGTTTGGACGTTATGACATTTCATTGGGGATGAAATGGAGGGTAATAAAATGTTTTGTTATTTAGTTGTCTGGAGAAATGTAATAAGAAAATAGTTAGCATCGTATGGTAAATAAAGAACACAGCAATAACTGCACCTCACTTACCTGTCCCCCCACAACCTCAGCACTCTGGCTCCTCCCTGTCTGCAGTGAACTGGTAACCATTTGACAACAGACCCCTTCCTGTCAATGAACTCCCTTTTCATTCTACCCTATACGACCCCACTGGGTGAACTGTTTTTGGTTTCTATATTTCGATTATGTCTTAATCCAATTACCATTTATATCGATTATATTTTATTTCTATCATGTTTTTTTTAAAAGTTTAGATCAACATAGTGTCTTACGTTAAGTAGTTTACAACTAATTGAACAGCAGCGTTGTAGTCGAGTCCAAACCATCCAAATCCAAGTCCAATTCCGAGACAGGAGTGATCTGATCTGAGATCCAGCTCAATCCGTTGCAACCTCATCCAGCCCCTCACTACATTCATGTCAACTATAACATTGATTAGTACTGTAACTAGTATTAACACAAATGCCCTTTGTCGTTAAACATATAGTTTAACTGGTATACTGTGCTACTGTATACACCGTATATAGTTAGGGCACTGATTATGGGCTCAGATCTTTTCCATATCTACGGTAGATCTCCCAGCCCAGCTACTGTATACACCGTATATAGTTAGGGCACTGATTATGGGCTCAGATCTTTTCCATATCTACGGTAGATCTCCCAGCCCAGCTACTGTATACACCGTATATAGTTAGGGCACTGATTATGGGCTCAGATCTTTTCCATATCTACGGTAGATCTCCCAGCCAATCGGCAGAGAAATAGTCGATACACTGTAGGATGTCAGACGTCACTGTATACAGTAATTGTCTCTTTAATGACCATTATATGTTACAGGATAGGTATTTTTTTATTTTCTTCCTGCTGACGAACTGACGTATTCCAGGCATCGTAGATTTGTCAGCTAGCTAGAGTGTGATCTAAACCTGTTTTATGTCAGTTTGTTGCAATTCTCTCTCAGCGACAGTAGGTGATGCATACATAGATTTGTATGATTTATTGGCCATCAGAGAGGAGAGGAATTAAACTGTCACACTACTGTCACATACGTCGCTGCTCAGATTGCTCCTCTTCGCTGATACATAGTATGTATGTATGTATGTATATTAGATCCTCCTGCAAGCAGGAACTCGCGAAGAAGCCATCATTGGCTTATCAAAGCCGCAAGCTGACCAAAGTCAGTCTCTTACATTCATATATAACGTCCATGATTATGAATTGTTAATTGTCAACAACTCTGTAACTGGACGACATACATTAATCTGGGAGTGACTCGAACCTGGGACCTTATGATTGGAAGACACCGGCATTAACCACTGAGATAACACTCCACGGTGTTCAGTTTACAGTGTTCAGTGTTCAGTTTACAGCTGATAAGTGTTAAATGTTCATTATTAAAGTAAAGTACTTAGTTATGAAGAGTGGGTCATGCTGCACAGTGCAGTGTGACATTATTGACTGTTTAGTACCGGCATTAATATATTATAATTTCGATTCCTTTTCCCCTGTAGACAACAAGTTGGGTTCATTCAATAGTCCTCAAAATTTCAAGACATCTGTACCACATTTACAAAACTAAGAAATTAATTAATTGGGGTATGCATCCTGATTATAGCAAAGGAGGAGAGGCGACTTGTAGTCATATTTGCCACAGTTTTTCCAACGGGATGATGTAGACTAAACTAATTATTCACCCTTACATTCTGTTCACCCCCTTCATTCACCACACTTTCCATTTCTGGATACACGCTCGCCATTCTTCAAGAATTCAAAAATCAAAATAGACAAAGTTCTGCAAAACAGAAAGAAGAAGAAAAAACAGTTTACAAATTATGTGATGTTTGTTACAAGTATGTTTGGAACTTGACATAACACAGCAGCTAGGTATGGTTGATTAAAAACAAGATTATAATCACTTTAATTTATGGTAAATGTCAGAAAAAGTGAGAATAACAACTGATAGTCAGTCAGTCAGTCAGGGCAGTCAGTCAGTCAGACAGACAGTCACATAGTCAGTCAGACAGTCAGTCAGTCCATCAGACAGTCAGTCAGTCAGTCCATCAGTCAGACAGTCAGTCAGTCAGTCAGTCAGCCAATCAGTCAGTCAGTCAGTCAGCCAATCAGTCAGTCAGTCAGCCAATCAGACAGTCAGTCAGTCAGTCAGTCAGACAGACAGTCAGTCAGTCACATAGTCAGTCAGTCAGTCCATCAGACAGTCAGTCAGTCAGTCAGTCCATCAGTCAGACAGTCAGTCAGTCAGACAGTCACATAGTCAATCAGTCAGTCAGACAGACAGACAGTCACAGTCAGTCAGTCAGACAGACAGACAGTCAGTCAGTCATTCAGTCAGTCACATAGCTAGTTAGTCAGACAGTCAGACATTCAGTCAGTCTATCAGTCAGTCAGACAGTCAGACAGTCACATAGTCAGTCTGTCAGTCAGACAGTCAGTCATATAGCTAGTTAGTCAGTCAGTCAGTCAGTCCATCAGTCAGACAGTCAGTTAGTCAGACAGTCAGACAATCAGTCAGTCAGTCACCTAATCAGTCAGTCGGACAGTCAGACAGTCAATCAAGAAATGTTCTATAGCGCCTAATATCTGATGTCAAGCAATTTAACAGAGCATATACAGCACTGAATGCTACATGCATCCACATGATTTCTGGTGCAACTTATTTGCACCTGGAACCTGAATCACTTGTTCACAAGATGCTGTCCTAATATCTGTATTAAATTCTCTCCTTTAAGATCGTATTAACTGAAATGAAGTTGCTTCTGGATAAACACTCTTTGTCACCTGAGGTAACAGACTCTCAATCTCCCCATACTGTACATGACATATGATGTTATAGTCAAATCCTGCATCTTTATCAAGTGCTCATACATTATACAGTGTTTATGTAGACATTCACACTTATTGTCACACAGTCTGTGAAAACTGTACTTAATTTTCCTTCTGTCAAACATCCAGTGATACCCAATTTTTTGTAGAAAATTGATTTCAGGTCATTTACAGTACATACTGTATCACGCAGTTGCCTGGTACAAATACATGAACATGATTGGTTGAAACAAACTAAATATTCATCTGCTCTGCAAGGGAGATACAAGTCATTTTGTTTTGATGAAACAGACATCTGAGATACACAGTACAGTATGCATCACAGCATGTTACAAGTTGACATTTTTTTTTTCTTGATTATTAGAAAGAAAAAACAATAGGCTATTGTCTTAAAACATTTTGGTCTTAAACAGCAGCTGCTACTCTTGGGGTTATCATATCTTAAATATGAGGCATTCCATGCCTTCCAAATGTAATATATCCATCAAAGATTATCGTCTTGAAACCAACATCAAATCTCTAAGAAAAGATAATCAACTTTGTCTGATATGTTCTATTTTGTTGGGCTGTCATTAATTATTTACCACTGAAGATATGGACATGAAGTCATGTTGCATTTTGCCAATATTTGTAAATATTAGAGCAAATTTAAACTTTACCATAACAAGGCTCTCATTTAATAGCTCCATTAATTTGTCTGTCAACTTTGGTTGGTTCGCATTTTGTTTGATCTCTAGAGTAAGGCAAATATATCACCAAAAACAGAACTAGTAAATTGTTTGATACATGTGACAGATGCCTACAGTGTAGTTACGACCTTCCTTACCGGTTTCGAACCTCTGGACATACAATCAGCTTCCATAGCCTAGTGGTTAGGGTGTCTGCGTATAAAGCGGGAGGCCCCGGTTCGAATCCCGGTGGAGGCTGGTACAGTAGTTTTTACACTGTTCTGGATTTTAAACTCACTACAATTTCAACTATATATATATTCATTTGCCTTTGTCGTTTACCTCCATTTCATTAACAATGTCTGCTCAAACTTCAAAGATCACTTTTCGAGATCCGGCTTTAGGAATCACAAATGTTTTCGAGTTGGTTAGCATCATGTTTGATCTCTAGAGTAAGGCAAATATGTCACCAAAACAGAACTAGTATCATTCCATACAGGTGACAAACGCCTACAGTGGAATTACGACCTTCCTTACCGGTTTTGACGTCTGGACATACAATCAGTGTCCATAGCCTAGTGGTTAGGGTGTCTGCATATAAAGCGGGAGGCCTGGGTTCAAATCCCGGTGGAGGCTGAAAGTTTTTTCACTGTTCTTGATTTTCCAACTCAATACGATTTTCATATATATATATATATATATGTATATATATATATATATATTGATAATATAGAAAAGTGTCTGTCTGCGTGAGGAAAATGTTTCATATCGGACAATGTCATTAAAATTGTTAATTGTTTTACATTCAGCTGCTGTTAAAAACAAAAATGTAAGGCTGGATTTTATCGTTGTGGAACATAGGCTTTTGAAGTAATTACTTTCATGGGAAGTTTGTTTAAAATGTCCTGAAAATTGAACATCAGTACTGTAGCTGTCCTGCATGCATTGAATTCTAATGATTTTCGTTGACCCAGAATTTCTTGGAGGGTGCCAAAGAAGCTGGATTCAGCCATTTTGAGGTGATTGGTCGAGATCCGAGGGTTCTACCCATGAGGATAAGTAAGAGGCACGACATTCCATACCATCATTTCTTCGTGTACAAAGACTACCTGATTCAGCTGGTCATCTTTTACCTACGGAACGACAGTTACTTCTGGCACGGGAAGATTGATTGGTCCCAGGTCAGTCAGACGGGAAGCTGGATGACCAAACAGTGGAGTCATGACCAGAAACTTTATGGGAACAGAGGGGAAGGTGCATATGATAAGTAAGTCACAATGGTATCAATTAACCCCCCACCCCCCTCCCCCCACTCCCCCACCATCCCCTCGCTACACAACGCATGAGCTATAATCACCTCCAAATCTCCTTCGTGGTTTATTGTTGTTAAATAGGTTCCTATTTGTATTGTCTTTGTACCTCTGCCGAATTCGCATTCACTTAAAAACCGATTTGAAACATCATATGGACCTTCAAATCCACAAAGGGCACAGAGCTCGTTCACAAAACAAAGAGAGGACTTTGTTCAATGCGACCTGTATCCAGTCTGAAGGATGGCTCTCACAGGTACCTCGTGAACAGCGGGCCAATCCCTCTTCTAACATTTCGGGACCCCTGCAAAACTTGAACCAAGCATGCTAGAGACACACCAAGTACGAAGGCTTTATAATTTCAGCCCAGTACTGTACTGTATCATGTAGCATCATACTTCTGATGCCAACCTGGCATACTGTATAATAATATTTAATAATATTTGCTTTTTATATAGCGCTTTACACCAGCGATAGGTCTCAAAGCGCTTTACAGACGATATATTACCCCTGGTCAATGATAACCTGTCCCAGAGACAATCCCTCCAGTCGGCAGCAGTTATATACTGCGCCCAATGACAATTTACCTCACAGGTACCCCATTGAACCCCTGGATGGAGAGAGGCAAGTGAGATAAAGCATCTTGCTCAAGGACACAAACGTAATGAACTAGGCATGAATCGAACCAGCAATCCTTGTACCACAAGTCCGACGCCTTAGCCAAGTGGACCACCACGCTTCAACAGACTGTTAGACTCAATTGGATGTGGACATACCGATTGCTTCATTCGACAGCTCGAGACAGATGGAGACATAATTCAGCAAAATGGCTTGTATCGAATACTGCATGTATTGGAACAGTACCTCAGCATCACATGAATAATAGGTACCTGTGGAAATACATTTAAACTGTCAATTCACGTTGTAGTGTACATCAGAAATAGCTACTCTAAGTTTGTGGTATTTAAATAACCTGTGTGAACCTAAACCCCCCCCCCACCCCCCCTTAAAAAAAGGAGAGAGTGTTATACGTATGTCTTCCACAAACTGGGCATGTTTTATATGTTTGTATTGTAACCATTTCACATCCTAACAATTTCACCTAAGCACAGTATTAACTCAATAATGCTGTTTGTTCTGCGAGCAGGAAACCTTATTAATGTCAGATCTGACTGACTTTATGCAGAAATTAGGTTAAGTATCGGCAGATTTCACAGAGAGGAAGGAACATCGTTAAAGTGGGTCGAGTGAGGAAAAAGGGAAAAGTCAATATACAAACCATCTGATTTTAACTTAAAAACAAAAAGTAATGAAATAGAATATAAAAGAAAAGGTAGAAGAAAAAAAGGCGGATAGAACAAAGAATTTAAGGAAAAGAAACACTGATAAAAAAATAAAGAAAATAATAACAAAATTTAACAAAGGTAACAGGAAAGGCTGGAAAAACAACTTCTAACAGATATCAAAGAATAAAAAATTACGGATTTAAAAAAAAATTAAACAAGGAAGAAGGCAGAAGACAAAGCAGATGATGAGCTTTTCAAAGGACAAAATAGAACTATTAATTCAATGAAGAGTGTTCAATGTTTATGATTAGCAGTCTCTCCTGTAGATAAATAAAACTGCTTGTCTCCCGTGCAGCTGCCTTTTGTTTTTATACATTTTTAACCTAATTTTCACAGAAGTCGGCTTTACTATACAAGAAAGAAGACTTATTTGCCTCACAGCAAATAATTGCAATGTTTAGTCCTGACCGATCATGTACAAAATTAGGTTAAAGGCATTGGCTGATTTCACTAATATGGAAGAACCATATTCTTTAGGTAAAAGTTGATATGCATAAATATTCAAAAATTTGGGTGGGGATGGGGGGGGGTGGGGGGAGGAAAGGAAATGACTGGAAGATGAATTTTCTCAAGGACACAATTAACTCTATAAGTGGAAAACAAAGAGAGAAAAATGTCAAGTACGTCTATGTAAGTATGTATACGGACGTAAGGCAAAGGGACAGTCCCCATCGTTATCACTACAATTCATGACAACAAATTCCACCGACGTATACTGTATAAGTAGAATTCATAAAGTAACAGGATACCCTGGCGATATATTCACAATTTGTCTTTTTCATCTCATTTTTTATATGCAGAATGGAATTTGCCGAGGTAAAGGTCGATAACGTCTACTTTATGGTCCCTAAGTATCCCAAGAAGTTTCTAAATCAGATCCAACATTCTACATTCCTGGAGTGCAATTACGAGAGAGCTGCGAAATTTGTCTCGCGTCACTATGACGACGGCGACGTGGTCGGCGAGAGATTTCGATCTAACGCGAAAGACATCCTGATAGCAGGGGCGGCAGTCTTAGACGAGTTAGGGATTCCATTTTGGCTTAGCAGTGGCACTTGTCTCAGTAAGTATGAAAGGAGGAGATAAAATGCAAGTAAATGTGTCCTTTTTTAAATCTTCTTATTACTCTTGTGTTTACGTTGAGATGATAAGTGTAGAGTTCTTCCTATTTAATGAAAAGGAGTTTCCCGAGGATTCCCGGTCGTAGCAGGAGCTTCTTCAGAGCACCGCAGTTTGAAACATCAGGTCCTCTTATTTACCTGCACAGGCTTTTACAGTTGATATGCGGTCTGTTATCAGTTATGTCTCTTTCATAGAGAAGATTGAAGCCCCCCTCTGAAGAAGATCCTGCTAGGATCGAAACTTCAGGCCCTCTTACTTTTACACATATCTCTTACACAGGCTCTTTAGTGGATGAGCAGTTTGCTAACAGTTTTTGTATTGTTTTATTTTTATTTTCATAAAGAAGAGTTGAGTTTGTCTTCAGCATATGCCATTGAAATTGTAGCATTGTTTCTGAGTGTGTGAAACATATTTGTTTGACTGTATCAATTTAATACTTGGAATTTATCGGCGGAATGGGCGGAAGTGAATCGTAGTTCACATCTATGATCTACCGTAGTTAACGCTTACAAATATTGTTGTCAGCAGAGAAGTCAGTGGGATAATGTTGTTATATCGGATTTCTTGTACATTTTTAACGTCATAGACTGGGTTTGCACCTATCTAGGTTGTTCCAAACAGTATATCTAAATATATTGACTTTTTATCAAATATATTCATTGATACCAATTTCACCAACCTGCATCACCAGTGTAACCATTTTAAATCTACACATGTATGTCAATTAACCTGAATAAACTTTTACTCCCCCCCACCCCACCCCCCACCCCCGAAGGGTTCTGGAATGATTAACTGCTCCCTATAATCATCTCCATGACAACAGCTGGTTTCTAGATCACTTTAGTGCAATTTTGTGGTCATTAAGGATTTGTTTTATTTGACTTCTTCCTCAGGCTGGTTCAGAGAATGTCGTATCATTGGCCATAGTTTAGATGTAGATTTTGGGATGAAAATAGAAGACTATAGCGTCCGTCTGATACCGGCAATGGAGATGGCTGGACTGATGCTGGTACATCAGTTTGGTAAGGTAAGAAATTTTACTACTTTTCCCATTCATTTTCTATCCTTAATTTTTCAATTTTTTCCTCCTCTCTCTTTAGTTGTCAAACGTTTCTTTTCTTTGTTTTTCATCCGATATTTTGGATTGGCTCTTTTGAAAACTACACTGTGGTTGTCAGTAACTAGTACTAATAAAATGCAATATTAAATAAAAAATAAAATAAAAAAAGGATAATTAGTGGTATATATATATATATGTTAATTCAGTTTTGTCATCATTACATCATTTGCTGTCATTTAACTCTAAAACAGATACAAAGCAGTTTATTTGCATCTTCTACTTACCTAACTGGAATGAATTGTTTTTTTTCATAAGACGAACAGGCTTTTTCTTTCACCAAGAAAAAGTGTTTTGAGACATATGCTGCAGTTCACACCGTTACGTGATACTTCATATTAAAGATTTTGCTTTTCAAGGTGCTTTCATGTACATAAATTTTGTTGTTTTTTTGCGAGTTGCACATGGCCTCTTAGATCTGTTTGGAAAACTTTTCCTCGACGATTCATCGTTAGGCCTCCTGCATTAGCAATCGTGACAACTTGTGAGGACTTGCAGGCCTTCGCTTTACGGTGCTAGAGCCCTTTTTTTGCCCCCCTTGATTGTATCTCTGATTTCATGAAGCTGATTTTGCCAATAATTGTCAAAATGCTTTTAGTAAATTTGGCTAAAAACTTAAGTGGAGGATGGTTTACATTTATGAGTCAGGATATACAGTAGCACTATCTAATGATGTCGAGCCAATTTAAAGCAGTCGGTCGTGTACATCTCAATAAGTACTAGAAATTTACGAACCTCGTACAGCTAGAAGTTCTGTCACATTCGTTCTTTCTGGTGTAACTCATTGTAATAGAGTGCATTGAAGGCAGACAGTGTGAGTATGTGTACAACAGAGTGAGTATGTGTACAACAGTTTGAGTATGTGTACAACAGAGTGAGTATGTGTACAACAGTGTGAGTATGTGTACAATAGTGAGTATGTGTATAAAAGTGTGAGTATGTGTGAAACAGTGAGTATGTGTACAGCAGTGTGGTGTGAGTATGTACACAACAGTGTGAGTATGTGTACAACAGTGAGTATGTGTACAACAGTGTGAGTATGTGTCCAGCAGTGTGATGTGAGTATGTGTACAACAGTGTGAGTATGTGAACAACATTGTAAGTATGTATGAAACAGAGTGAGTATGTGTACAGAAGAGTGAGTATGAGGACAACGGTATGATGTGAGAATGTACAAAAGTGTTAGTATGTATCCAACGGTGTGCCGTGAGTATGTGTACAACAGTGTCAGTTAATATAGTAGAGTAGAATTCCCTTGTTATGAGGAAAAATACTGTATGAGTACAAGGCTTTATTAAAATGTGAGTACAAGTTGGTCCCCTTGCTCTAAGTATCTCTACGATATTTCCAAAATGCACCGAGTAGGAGTATGAGTACGAATGTATGATTAAGAGTACTCAGGCAATAAGTACTCGGGCAATAAGTACTCGGGCAATAAGTACTCGGGCAATAAGTACTCGGGCAATAAGTACTCGGGCAATAAGTACTCGGGCAATAAGTACTCGGGCAATATGTACTCGGGCAATAAGTACTCGGGCAATATGTACTCGGGCAATAAGTACTCGGGCAATAAGTACTCGGGCAATTATACCAGAATATGAATATGAGGGACACAAAGTATGAATTTCTACTTTTCCAGAATGATACAATTGTCTGGTAATGAGCCTAATTTTACATGTTAACAATAACAGCTCTTACGAGACGTCTTATCTGCAAAGTTAGGCGGGGTTACATGTCGTGTTGCTGCCATTAAAAACCTGTACAGGTACACCCCTTCGGAACAAAAATAATTGTGTTTCAGAGAAGCAAGACTTTTGGTGAAATGGATACAGATTCAGAGTATCACCTTTTGAAACTATGAAAACTACGATCAACTTTTAATATTTTGTGTTTCAGGAGTTTCTGAAACTGTATCACAGTGTTAGCATGCAATCATTTATGCTCTAATGTGACAAGACCTGGGTTTCAGTTGAAAGTTTATTAATTAATTGTACCTGATTATGAAATCAGTAGATGGAAGATGAACTAACTGTATATTTGAACTATAAAAGAAAGAAAATTGGTAAAATTGCAATTTCAGAAAATATTCAAACTGGATGAGACATAAACAGAGGAATTTGTTATTGACAAGGAAGTCAGAATTTAAAATAAAGGCCAGTGTGAACTATTGATATGTTTATTAGTGAGACTTAAGCATATATATCTGCATGATTTCTTTTTCAAGATAAACTTCCCATGAACCTAAAAATAATGTTAGTCTTTATAAAGTGTAGTCATAAATTTTATGAAACTATAAAAATTGATACAATTTTCTCTCTGCCTTTTGTGTTCCTCAGAGGAGTGATAGCTACGAACTTTCGTTTGTGAAAGATCAACTCAAATTGGATATATTCTTTTTCTATGAAGAAGGTAATACTCTATGGAACGGCGGATCGGACACAAGCACCGGAGAGAAATACAAGTAAGAGGGTTGACATGGTGGAGACGCATCATAACTGCAGGGGAAAGGGGAGGAGGGAGGGGGCTGCTTTGTTTGAGGGAAGGGAGGCTGTTAATGGAGGATAGATATGGCTCCATGTTTAACTGAATAGCTTCTAAAGCAAAGAAGTTTTATGTTTTCGGTCAGCAGTTTTATCAAACCAAGCGATTATCGTCAACTGTATGGCTAATTTGGTCGACACCCAAAATCGAATGCATTTGCATATATTACACAGAAATGTTGAAATTGGTCTAAGACATAGTTCTTATCTCTTCATTCTCAAAAATAGCAAAGTGAGCGAAAAATTGACCTCAATAATGATAATCCAATATGAGTCCAACAAAAATAATATGATGCAAATACATGGAAATTTCCGGATTATTAGGAAGGACAGATGACCAGTTTAGAGAGAGCTGCTAAATATTACATTGGAAGAACCTTTCAAGTTGAGTGCAAAATTCTGCTTAAAAGTCATTAAATTTCTAATAGAGCTGTATTATTTCAAAATATGTTTAGCCTCCCTCTTTCCCCTCCCACGGCCAAATCGTTTGGCCTTGATATCACAAACGCTTCGGGGCTTCATTCAAGTTGGATTGAGTTGAGTTTAGTTGTTGTGTTTGGAATAATGGAATCCCTTTGTCTTTGGACTAGTTGTTAAACAATTTAATACTTTTATGGGTGGGGTATGTTATGCTCAATCCTTTTCATATACAGGGATGTGCCCACACTGGGCGGCACTGGGCGGCCCCGCCCAGCTCTAAAAATTACCGCCCAGCACTGTCTTAAAAATTGTGAATCCCGCCCAGCACTATTTTCATCTAAAATCCCGACATTCCTAACAATATATTCAACATAAATTGGGCCTAGCCTATGCCAAAATCATACATACTAATAATGCATCAGTTACGCATGAGAGAAACATGACTTACGGCTCTCAATCGGTCCCTTGTAAAATCTTTTACCAGGTACGTAATATATTTCACTAAAAAAAAAATTAAAAATGCAAATTGTTAGCAAAACTAGTACTTGTGTATGTGCTTAAAAAGCTACACAAGTGCCTACATTTGGCATCTGAGCACTTTCAAAAATTGACAAATTTCTCAAAGAGGAGTGGGTCACCCCCTCCTCCTTAGACCTCTCCCCCAGGACGGCGATCAGTATACCCGGCACTCAGGAAATCCTGGGCAAATCCCTGCATATAGCTATCTGAAATACTTTCTACGGATTTTTTTTTTCAGATACATTTTTCCATGGTTCGATCTCTGCTGGACTGAGTTTGTCGGAATCAAAGTAAGAGTGCCTTGCCAAACTCTGTCGTACGTGGAAGCCAACTACGGAAAGTCTTGGAACACCAAGGTGACCAGCTGGAACTGGAAGAGTAGCCCCCCCAATGTCATACCCAACGGTCAGTGGCCGAAAGAAGAATGGCCGGAAGTCATGCAAGTCTTTGAAATTATCGAGGTAGAAGAAAGTTAAGATTTTTACCGAATCCACTAGATGTAAAGATTTGCGGGGAAAATGGAGTATGAAGAGAAGGAACGATTATCACACCGAGTATTAGAAACGATTGAAAATATTGTTGATTTGCTGAAATGAAGCAAAAAGAGAGGAGAACAGATGAAGTATTTGGAAAAGTCCATTCACAAAAGCGATTAAACTGCCCATTTGTAGTGAAAAAAAAAGTGGTAATCATAAACTTTGTTTATTGCACCATGCCATTGATTTTTTTTTACACCAAACAATGGTTGAAAACATGGTTGGTTTCCATCCTAAACACTGACAGCCAAGGAGGAAATTATACGAATGTTTAATTCTCTAGAGCACTTCATAATGAGTGAGAGATAAATTGTTTTGGTTGCCACACTACCCTAAATTGGTGACAAATATTTTTTATAAATGGATCTTAATGTAGATAGGCATAGGCATTGTCAAAAAGCCATTAAAATGCAGTTGAAAAAAACCCCCAAAAAACGACAACAAAATTGTTACTAAAAAGTGATAATTTAAATGATGCAGGATTAAACCTACTCATGCTGCAAACAATTACAGCCATCTTGGTACTTCCATTTTACTTTTCTCCCCAAGGTTGATATTTCCTTTAATTCCCCCTCCCCCTCCCCACCCTTTACCACACCCCATGTTTGTTGACCAGTGTAAATGACAACTTTCACCAAAAATTTAAAGAACTTGACACGGTCAATATTTTTTATAATTCCCTCCCCTCTCCCCCCCCCCCCATGTTTGTTGGCCAATGTAAATGACAACTTGCAACCAATCTTTAAGAATTTGAAACAATTTTGTAGTCATTGTAGCAAAAGAGGTTTGGTCTTGCCATAAGTAGTTTTGACATTTTAATAATATCCAGCTAGGATTATTATGGTTAATGGTTTGATTAAATTGTTGCCAACTGGGATCAATCTTTGTGTTTCTTCTCTGGAAACAATTTCGAAATATCACATCTCTGTCTTGATTCTCTTTAACTCGATTGAAGTCGTTTAATACGTCATCAGGTGAATATCGAGAGGAATGACTCCTTTCAAATTGTGTTCTTGTTTTTTTTTAAATGCCTCTCTTTGAAATGGGGCCTTTTGTAGGATTGTGAGGTGTTTCAAAGGTGATTGGTAGGTGATGGCATGGGGAAGCAAAATATATAAAGTACAGTAAATACTTTATTTTGTCATATTATTGTAATATTGTACACAGAGATTTATACAGGTCAACACTGATATGATTCAATTTCAAATACTAGGAGATTTGATCCAGACCAGAGAAAGAAGGTAATGGTGGAGGGGGGTTAAAATGGGGGTGGGGGCTATGAGGGGTCTTCTATTCCCTAGCTACATCCTCCCACAGAGGGAGTACCTTTAATGATATTGCGCACCACTCCATTTTTCACTCTCTGTTATTTTGCATTTTTAGTGTAATCATTCCTTGTGATTAGTTTTTGATTCCTTGCCGAAGGCCGAAAGGAATCTATGCGATGGTGATGGCGTGTGTGTGTATGTATGTATGTATGTATGTATGTATGTATGTATGTATGTGTGTGTGTATGTGACGCTTTTCTTGTAAACACGGTATCTCAAGAAGTTAAAGTTGGATGAACTTCAAACTTGGTATGTGGGTAGCCCTTGGTAAGTAGATGATCCCTATTGTTTTTCATGGAGGTCAAAGGTCATTTGAGGTCAACAGAGGTCAAAGTCTGAAAACCTTGTAAGCACAATATCTCAGGGAGTAAAAGTTTTTGGAATTTCAAACTTAGTATGTGGGTAGCCCTTAGTGAGTAGATGGTCTCTATCTTTTTTCATGGAGGTCAAGGGTCATTTGAGAGGTCACCAGAGGTCATAGACGGGAAAAATTGTAAACACGGTATCTCAAGAAGTACAAGATGCTTCAACTTGAAAATTAGACTGTGGATTGACCTAGGATAGCAGATGATCCCAACTCTTTTTCATGGAGGTCAAAGGTCATTTAGGGTTACCAGAGGTCAAAGGCGGAAAGCCATGTAAACATGATATCTCAGCCAGTAAAAGATGCATGAACTTTAAACTTGGTGTGTAGATAGCCCTTGGTGAGCAAAAAATATCTATTGTTTTTCATGAAGGTCAAAGGTCATTTGGGGTCACCAGACAGGGGCGTATCCAGGGGGGGGCGCAACAGGCGCGCGCCCCCCCTATTGGCCGTCACCAAAAAAAAAAAAAAAAAAAAAAAAAAAAAATTGATGACGACCTTTATGTGAGATGTCGGTGATCGCTCAACCCCCCCCCCTCCCGTATGCTTTATTTTTTGTTTGCCAAAAAAAGGTTCTGGCGAAGTTCGGCGGCATAATAGTTTTAGAAACATAGATGGTAATTGTGTTTGTATTATCACTATAAACACTAAATGACATGCCAGCCATACTAAATTGTGCATTTTGTGTCCATATTTACTGGAAATGTTGCTTATTATTAAGGTAGAAAAATGGATCACATATGGCCATGGGCGGCGATCCTGGGTGGAGGGGGGATATATCCCCCCATGAAAATGGGTGGAGGGGATGTAATGCACCATATCCCCCCACCAAATGCCAGGGATAAGAATATTTTCATGCCTACATTTATGCATCTTCGTTAATGTACGGCTCTTTTTTAGCTTCATTTCTCGCCTACCATAAACGCAGTGCGATCTTTTCAAATAAAGCGTCTTTATAAAGCAAAAATAGTTGACTGTAGGCTTCATTGGCCCTATAACAACAAAGTGTATTATTGCGCCCACGGTATTGATATAGTACATATATGCACCCTCATAGTATTCATATAGGCCCTATAGTAGGCCTACACACGTACATGTTCCCTCGAACAGCTGAGAATCTCATGTAACCAGGGTAATGCTTAATACCGGTTTCACCTGGATGCCCTAGCAATCGGTACCTAGGAATGTAACTATGTGTAATTGTGTATTGCATGTGTATAGGCCTATAATAGCCTGCATGAGGCCATTTTCTTCATCGAATAATGTAACAGAGCTCTCAAACATTCTAACGTTGCGCCTGAAACAAGATTGACAGGGGCAATTTTCCCAAAATAACACCCGAAATTAAAAAAAAAATGTATTTTGGATCCTGATTATGAGATATTTCGGACATGACATCCCTATTTTAAAGTTGGGTATATGCCGCTTGGAAACCTCGGGAAGTGCCGTTTCCGCCCATCTAGAGGGTTTGTTAATCCCAAAATTTTCTTGTACGCTTCGCGCCAACTCATGGTGGCGCTACGCTTAGATAGTCAACAAGGTCATATCCCCCCCCCACTCGGAAGTACAGATCGCCGCCCATGCATATGACACCATTTTGCATTTCAGCCCTTCTTTGAAAGCAAAAATTGTACACCCCTCCCCTTAGACCCATCCCCCAGGACGGCGATCATTCATGCCTGGCGCCCCCCCTATTGGAAAATCCTGGATACGCCCCTGCCAGAGGTCAAAAGTTAAAAAAACTTGTAAACACGATATCTCAAGAAGTAAAAGATGCTTGAACTTTAAACTTTGTGTGTTGATAGCCCTTGGTGAGCAGGTAATCCCTATGGTTTTTCATGGGAGCCAAAGGTCATTTGAGGTCACCAGAGGTCAAAAGCTGAAAACCATGTAAACATGATATCTCAAATAGTAAAGTTGACTTGAGCTTTAAACATAGTATGTTGGTAAATCTTAGTGATTAGATTATCCCTGTTATTTTTCATGGAGGTCAAAGGTCATTTGGGGTCACCAGAGGTCAAAGGCTGAAAACAAACTTCCATTGACAGGGTCCGACATGTTTTTTTTATAAATATGCTCATTTTAGGAGATACAAGGCAAAGAAAAAAATGTTTGTCAATATTTTAATATATGATAGAGCTCTGTGTGCTCTATAGACGAAACTAACTCCCACTTCGATCGGACACCTGGTTCTTAAGTTATGAGGTGCCAACGGTTGGATTTGATACCTTTTTAGCAATAACATTGTGTACGTACATTGGAGTGCATAACAATTTAAGGATGGAGTGCACTTCATCAAGGGGAACATTTTTCATAAAATCGCCATCCAAGGTCATTCAAGGTTGCTTATGGGCAAAAAAATGTCCACTTACGTTAATTTTTGCAACAACTTCCAGTGACGAAGTCTGACATGGCTGATATATTGGGACATATTGTGAATGAAGTAGATGCACGTTTTACTAAATAAACGTTATGTAATCCAAGGTCACCAAAGGTCAATTATGGCTCTTGGGGGCAATAACTTGTGAAACTCCAACTGATGGCGTCCGACATGGTTTTTCATGTTTTCCATGAAGGTCAAAGGTCACTACAGGTCAAAGTCTGAAAACCGTGTAAACACGATATCTCAAGAAGTAAAAGTTGCTTTAACTTTGTATATTGGTAGCCTTTGGTGTACTGATGATCCCTAGTGTTTTTCATGGAGGCTAATGGTTATTTGAGGTCACCAGAGGTCAAAGGCTGTAAACCTTGTGAATACAATATCTCAAGAAGAAAAGTTTCCTGAACTTTAACTTGGTATGTTGGTAGCCTTTGATGAGAAGATAATCCCTATTGTTTTTCATGTAGGTCAAAGGTCATTCAAGGTCAATTGTTGGTTATAGTCAGAATAAGTAGAATTTTACAGAAGTGAAGTTTGTGTGACCTTCGACCCTCTTTGCATAGATATGCATTACTCCATTCTGCAAGACTTGCCATTTCTGCTCAGCATTTCAGATCGTTAGAAAATCTTCTACCTAAAGTTTATTATCATATGGGCAAGGAATCACTAAGTCTTTTGACTTTCTGGTTCTCAGTATGAGAAAGCTGCCCTGGGATGAGGGTAAGTCTACCCTGTCAGCTCCCTATCTTCCTCCTCGGCCTCTCCTCGGCCACATCCCAGTATTTTGCTGTATTCGATACTTAATTCTAGACTGGTGGTCTGTTTCAATGTTATGTAAGGGACACCAAATTGCTAGATAAAACAAGTGATATAAGGTCGCCTTTGTTGACTGTATTTTGCTATAATCCGCAGATGAAGGATAGTTTTGCAATTTTCCTGTGCAAAACTCTATCAAGTTAGTTCTACTTGTGGCAAAATGGCATTATTACCAAAACAAATGACTGCTACACCTTTAAATTAAACTGAATACTAATAATATAGATATCATGTGGGCATTGTTAGTTTGAAACTTCCATGGGACTAGATGATGCAGGCTGCTGTGAAGTCTAGACAAGGTCGCCTCAATTCCTTTTTTTCTACACGGGCCAAAGAGAAACACTGGTTGGAGCAAAGTAAGGTGCCGGAGAGAAACAAAATCTCACTGTACCTAGATCGCTATGTAAATGTTTCTGATTGATATATCGATCGACAAATATGCCAGGTAGGCCGGTCGGTTGCTAATCCGTAAGGACCGTCGTTCCCATCCATGGAAATTCTGGGCAGATTTTGTTCAGGCGTTGGGATTGCAATCCTCTTTGCAACTTCAGGTTGGCACTGGGGCTGCCCATTGAGAACTTCTGGTGGTCTGGACTGGTTAGCGATGTCTCGTTTGATAAGATACGGTCTGGTTTGCTCATGGATTCCAAGCATCTGTTTATGGTCTTTTGTGCAACAAACTAATAATACATAGTTTTCTGTTCTAACAGATTTCATGTTGAAAAGAGTTACATTGGCAAACTTTGAGAATTTCCTTTGAAAAGATGAAAGCTTGATAATATTGACTAATTTAATAGAAATATCTCTTGCAAAATGTTTAAATGTGGAATTAGTGATACATTTTATTGTGTAGGAGGTGGGGGAGGAGGGGGAGGTGGTGGGGCCTGTAGATCAATATCACATTCACATTTCTGAGACAAGTTCTTACATAATTACAACTGTAAGGTTTATGTGACCATTACTAATTGGGAGTTGAGTGAGGGGCAGAATTCAAGGGCTTCTCCTTGGGTCCAGGAACTGAGCCCTGAAATCTACAGCAGGTGCAACAGTTTGAGTTGTTTTTTGTTCTCATAACAATTTTTCAAGCTCAAAAATACCTATCAGAAAGAGGAATTACTTTGGAATCTCCATATCAGAGAGCCCTGATGTTTTCATCCTAAATTTTGAAATATTGGTATATGTCTATATTAATCACCATCTTGTCTTTTTTTATTTTTTATCTTTTTATTTTAACAATTTACCACTTTACCAACATGAAATCTTTTTGTTATGAGTGACACAAATTTACAACCCTATTAAATGCAAAGAACTTAAATTTAAAATTGTATTTTGTTATAATCAAAAGCCGTTTCTCTACTATTCTGAAGGATTAACATAGCTCGATTGGTCTTTCAGATGCTTTTACGAGACAGGATTTGTTTATTACAACATTCTCGCTCGTCACTTTTCTCATGGAATTTCCTTACGTATACAACGTTTGAGTGCAGTCGCGATTATCAATAGAATCATGTGCTGGCTCCTGCCCCGAACGTGATATGTGCAATTACACTCCACCGAAAGAACAGATATGATGGTATGATAACACTTTGTAACATTACTCATTATTTTGAGTTACTAAAAAAGCTGTAAAAGTTTTCAAGCTACTGGTTCTTCTGATGGTTATGTTCTAGCTGGTATCTGAAGAGATTGTAATAATGAATGTAAGCCACAGTCTAATCTAGAGAGTATTCTGTAACTAACCACTTTGTCAGCTCAAATATTTTATGATACCATAAACTGTATGATACTATAATCATTGTATATCTGATAAATTAACTGATTGAAAGAGTTGTATAAAGGTAAATTTGAGGTTGTTGTTTTTTTCCAACAATTTTCATCTTTTGGGGCTTGGGAATTCAAAATCCATTTGTGGAAAATCTGTCTAAAGTCATACTGTGGTTCTCAATCTTTCCAATGCTGAAGGATAGAGGGAAAGGTACGGACAGGATGGGGGGGGGGGAAGTTAGGTGAGCAGTTTTTAACCAAGATCGTGAGGCAGTGCATTATTATTTCACACATGGTCTGCACAGTTTGGAGTATAATTGGTGTATTCATCTTGCCAAATTGAAAATTTAATTTAATGCACGATTTATTGCATGCAATGTCTTTTCTGTTATCAAAAGGAATAATAAATTATGTTACAGACTGATAATGGTCTATTGTCTACATCTTTCTTGTTTCTTTTTATTTGTCTTGTTTACTGTTTTGTTTCAATTTGTTTTTGTCTGTCTTTGTTCATACAAAAATTGATTTTTGTTTTAATTTTTTTTATTTGTTTAAATTTATTTGTTTATTTTTTTAATATATTTTTTTCAATCTGTTTTTCAATTTGACTTTTATTGTTGAATATTTGACCCCTTGTGCACTTAATTTCAGTTATGACAGCCAATTTTTATTATGAAGTTCAACAGATTAAAGGGTGAATTAAGGCAGAATATCCATATTGATAAATTGTAGCTCCATATTGATAAATTGTAAATTGATATATTGATAAATTGTAAATTGATAAATTGATAAATGTTTCTGCAACTATTTTAGAAGGTATGCTCAATCTCTGCAATGCGATGTCGGGTTCTAAATGTTATTGTTTAATTCATTTTTTCATAAAAATACTAATAACTCAATCAAAACATGTTTGTTTTCACTGCTCTTTAACAACAGAGCATGCTTGCATTACATTCAACACAACTTGTCCTTGACAAATTTGTATTGGATTGAAAACTTACTTACTTAACTCTGTTATTTGAGCCCATAAAATGCTCATGTTTTCCTTGTGAGTCTGATGAATTGACCTAATATCTGGTTTGTGTATTAGACAAAATAGACCAATCGTGTTCATCAATATGCCTAAAGGCTGGCGCAATTTGCACCGACCCAAGCGACTCTTCTGGACTACTTGTTGGGAATGAGTTGGAGATAGTCCTGGCCACTTAGTCACGTCGGCGTCGCACTTGTTGGTTAGCTGCACACTAGCCCGACTCGACGTAACCCAACAGTTTAATCTCTTGCTCATCAGTTCCATATGGGGGCAGCCATTTTGACTTTCTGTAGTCGTCACCTTATTTCACGACTCTTCCATGCCACAACGAATATCAAACATGTTTGATATGCCTGATTTGGTCAGGACGAGGACCGACTGTTGGGTCTTGGTCGGGTCGTGAGCAAAATTTTGTCCACCTTTACTGACCCAACAAACATACCATAATCTTAATCCGGCCTTGGGATAGGCTAATCTTAAATGAACCCTGCATATCTGGCTCTTATTCACATGATCTTTATAAAAGAAAGCAGATACATCAACCACACATAAAAGAATGAACTATTCTTGATAATAGTTAAATTCTACGATTTAGACACAAAGAGAAGAAACACGACGTGAAGGTATTCCACATATGCTGCGTATTTTTAAATTTTTTTATGGCTCATTGTTGGCAGTCCAAATTGCCATCATGTTCCATTTGGCGTTCATTACTTTTAGACATTTTCCTTGGCAAGTTCTACAACACGAAAATCGTTAGCATATTTTGTCAAAATTCTGGTCACCCTGCAAAGTGTAGCTTTCAGAATAGACGATGGCGACCGCGACGAAATTCATACAAAATCTTCGGAACTTCCTCGTTGGGGTAAGTTTAATCGTTGCTTACTTGATTACATGTCTACTTTCTTCAGAGGTATGTCTTACGTACATTTACAGGCTACACTCATTTTGTCAGCTCAATGTGTTGCCTATTGTATTAGCACTTACCATAGGCCTAGGCTTCGCTAAGTTGTAGGCCTAATCCTAGGCTAGATCATAGGTGTACAGTGCAGTATGTTGTTAACTTAGTTTGTATGCCGAACTGTAAACTAGACTATTGCAAAATTATGATTTATTGTCAAAGGATCAAAGCAAGGCCGTGGCTATTCTTACGACGAGTCGTAACAATTATTTTTAAACTATTCTTACGACAAAGGCAAATTCAAGCGCAGTCAAGTAAATAAAGCAACTGCGCATGTAGTAGGGGTAACCCTAACCCTAAACATAACCCTAAACCTCAATCCTAACCCTTACCCTAACCCTAACCGGAGATTAATGTTTCTCCTCGTCGTAAAAATAGTACTCCTGGTCATGAAAATAGCAACTGCGCATGCGTAGTCGGGAATTATTCTTACGACTAGTCGTAACAATAGCCACTTTGTCAAAGCAAAGATCGTCTCAGACCTGCCACCACTTTCCCTTCTCATGGAAAGAAAACATCCTAATAAAATATGAAATGCAACAACAGATGATTGTTGCCTGTAATTTACAAAGTGGAGATTATCAAATTGTGAAACCATTGACTGTTTGGCTTGAAGTCAATACTCATTGCTTTCGAAGTGATCATTCGCAGGGCAGCCCGGCGAATAACGTACACAGACACCTTATTCGCAGGGCTGTGACGATTTTGAAAATAGGTTTATTATTAGGTTTTGCTATTGATACCAGTCAGTTTAGGGGCCTTGAAAAAGCCAACCTTTTGGGCCCAAATAGTCTTAGCCACTTCATAAGCTAATTTTTGGAACCCCAGCAGTTCAATTTTAAAAGCTTATTTTAAGGGAGCTTATCTTGGGATTCCCCAAAAGCCAACATTGCCTGAAAGCCAATATGGTCAAGGGTGTGACACTCCCCCCCCCCCCCTCCCACACCTTTACATGCAAATGAGCAGTCACTCTGCAAAAACAAAGGTGAAAATGAGGGATGACATTTTTTATGTTGGCAGTACTAATGCTAGACTGGTTCAATCTTAAGGCCCTAGGCTCCCAAAACCAATCCTAACAGCATTAAGATAGGAATCCCAAAGGCCAATTAATTCCTCAAAATATAGGGGCTCTCAATTAAGACTCTCCAAAAGATAGCTGGTGCCCAAAAGCAAATTTGAATAGCCCCAAAAGTGACTGAGCCTGTTAACCCAGTCTAAGGCTGCCCTGTGAATAAGGTGTATGTGTCTGGCTATTCGCAGGCCAGCCCTGCAAATAAGATTCTTGTGTCTGGCTATTCGCAGGGCAGCCCTGCAAATAGGGTGTATGTGTCCGGCTGTTGGCAGGGCAGCCCTGCAAATAAGGTGTCTGTATCCGGCTGTTCGCAGGGCTGCCCAGTGAATAAGAAACTTGTGTCCGGCTATTCGCAGGGCTGCCCTGCGAATAAGCCCCACCAATTGCTTTTGACATTCGGCCACTGCCTGCAGGTAGAAGTGCACTCTGCACTGCATAAAAGAGAATTCACAAGTCTCCCATCATTTATTTCATCACATGAAAATGATCCACAACCCAATGTTAACATGATTTGGTTGTTGTAATGGCTTAAGACTTTCGCACATGAAATTTGGAGATCCTTCTCTTAGACGCTGCATAAACTGTGTGTCTCACTGTAAAACCATTGGAGTTGGTAGTTGTGAGAGCCACATTGCCATCTGGACACAGGTATTTTTGTGGTTGGCTTTAAAGTTAACATATTTGGTGAATTTCATCTTTCATTTCTTTTTTATTTAATCGAAACTGTCTGCTATTTTCTTGTGCTGCCATTTTCTGTGATACAAGTTCAACTTTGATAAAACAATATCCTTAATCTGAAAATAGGCCCTGAGGGTTTTCCCAAGTTTTCTTGTCATTTCAACGTCATAGTATTTGATCAAACTAAGATAATGTGAAGAAAACTGCTGCAAGCATATATATTCTTATTCATCAACCATCATTGAACTAAATTACATAACAACTATAAAATTAAAAGACGTGTTATTTTAAAATCTGATTTTATTAATTTTATCATTTTCATATTTCACAGAGAAATCTTCAAGCAAAACTTAATAACAGAACTGTGCCAGACATTTCTTCAAGGTTTGTAGACGACTGTTAAATTTTCTAACATATAAACCAGTTCCCAAGTGTTGCTAAATTGTGGGAATATATACCCAAGTTGTGTGAAGATACAGTATATGGCAGGTTGATCAGCTGAAGAATTCTTCTTTCTTTCAAGGTTTGGATTTTACTGTTTGACAGAACAGCTACTGTACAGCTAAAATGTCATTGACTTTGATCCCTTATCTAAATGCAGGGAATGATTTAATGATCAACTTTAGTTTTGTGTAGCAATTTTGAGGGCTCTGATATTGTTCTCTCATAAAATACTATGGTCCCTGTGCACAAAAACTGCTATATATATATGCATGTTTGAATTTGACCATTTTGCATAAGATATTGGAATGTTATTTTGGATAAATTGTCCCTGAAAGGCCTTTAAACCCCTCAGAACTGACATCATGTGCAAGGCCAGATTGAGCTTGTGGGGGGGGGTGGGGGGTGGGAGGCAGGGTCATGTGACCAGGGGGAAACGGTTCAGTATAAAGTTACTATAAAAAAATAATATAATCCCACATATTTACCAATAACTGTAAGAGAAACATAAATTCCACAAAGGTGATTTCACACAGTCATATTAAACTGCAAGCTGTTCAACATGACTGCAAATTTTAGTTAATTATATTTTGTTACGCCCATAGGGACAGTACTTGGTATTTCTTTACCGTATAATTGAGTATCACGTAAACACACCTCCACACCTCAGGCACATACAGATGGCAACGGAACCTGTCGTAGTGCCTCAATAATCTTTGTTTTTGTTCATGTCATTTAGAAAAACTTTTTGCTGTAAGACCTCTTAAAATGAAATAATGAAGGTCAAGTATTTGAGTCATTGCCTCTAATGATGTGTAAAATACACTGTCGTTGTAGATCTCTTTGGAGGTTGGGGGAGGGGGGGGGAGGGACTGGAAAGTAATGTTCTCATTTAAGTATTTTGTGAATACATGCCACGTGGAACACCAGAAATCAAACCAGAGCTCTTGATCTGAGTTTCAAAAGATAAGGAAATTGAGATTGCATACAGAGGTCTAAGGTGTAAACTAAATTCTTGTCTGTTTATCACCGACGGATCAAGTTGTCTATCGGTTCAAGTTGTAGTTAACATTTCTCAAGTCGCTATTTATGTTGTGCAATTTCTAGGACAATACCAGAACCAAACTTACCAGATGGAGTGTCTCACAAGCTGGCAGCAAATTATTACTTTGCTCGGGATGGCCGAAGAGAAGTCGGACCACCTACTGTAGTCTACTCACCGACAAAATTGTTAAAGGAACCCTCCAAAGAAGGAAGGTATGAATATTGTACAAAGTTAAAGAAAGCTTGAAGAAGTTAATGGCTGCAAAAGGACTTTTTGAATTTCTAACTGATAGCATGCTATCTGGATGTGGTTTTCACTTTTTAAGGAGAGACATTTTCATCAGAAGCATCTCTGTCCTGTAAGACAAACTATGTCACTTGTAGCTGACTTTTCCAGTCCATTTAACTTTCTCCATCCCAAAAAGATGTTCCTTTCTATTTGAGGCATTTTTTCATTTTCTGTTGCTTTGTATATCAACTATGTAGATTGTTTTTAGTATACATGTACCTGAAATTACCTGAAATGAAGAATTTTTCCCATTCTTATTTATTGAAGGATCACCACTTATTTATAGAATAATGACATCGTTTTATCTATTATTTCATTCCTCCAGTGAATCGGATGCCGTTGCAAGTGAAGGAAGAAAACCAGTAACCCCCGGCAGTATGAGGCAGTGGAAATTATCCACAGATGAACCTTACTTGTGAGAAAAACCCAACTGGATGCTGTTCGAAGGAACATCATTATCCTAATAAACCCAATGGCTCATGAAACGGTATCTCCTTCAAAACAGCTTCCCTCATTTTCTCTATAGGGAAAAACTAAAAGAGCCTACCTAGAAGTCATGAAATTTGTCTGTGCAAAACTGAAAGCACTACTGTATGAGTTTTGTGTGCAAAAAATATCTGAATGACTGTGGTGAATAGAGAAAGATTTTTTTTCTATTGTTGTGAATAATATAAGATTTAATAAAAAGTGCTGCTATAAATAGGTATCAATGTTGCTGTGTTTGTGTTTGTTTTTAAGTGTGAACTGCTTCTTTTTTTCCTTAAACTTTCAAGTTTGTTACTTTACTCTTGTGAGTCTTGTTCATAGATTGAAGTAAAAAAATATTGCAATGTAAGAATTAATTTATAGGGATCCAGACAGTGTGACCAGTGGCTTTAGGAAGCAGGTCAGGCCATGGAAATAATGATGTCACTGGGGGGGGGGGGGGGGGTGGTGCCCTTTTGAAGTCTGCCATATGAGTATATAGTTTACTCTTTATCCATTACTTCTCTGGTCCCCTGATCTGACCTTGGGTCTGACCACATTGTCATTAGGGTTGAACAAGTGTGAGCAAGACTTCACTCTACTACAATTAAAGAATAATTGAAAGAAGCACAGCCTAACTGTTATACCATTTCCCTCCTGATACGATCAAGTCGCTAGAATAAATACTCTCTTCTAAGAGATGGTGTGCACGTTGGTATCAGAATCTCCTGGAGTTTGAATTGAATTTGAAAGTTGAAAGGAGTTTCAGCAGAAACTGTCTGAAGAAGTTCGTGTTGAAGGTGGTTGATGACAGGTACACACTCTCTTCCACTCCATATCTCCTCCATTTGTGTTTATTGTCTCATTTATGTCTCTAACGTAGTTTGGAGTATAAACATATATAAGCCTACTGCTCAGGAATATCGTAGCTTGTTAAATGTCTGGAATTTTGCCTTAGTTAAAGCTAGACCGTTTGATGCCGTTGGCTCCTCAGTGCGGTCATATGTGTTGTGTTCATCCATTGTTTCACAAATGTTAGCATTCAAACACTATATATGCTTTACAAAGTTGTGATACATCATACTTATCATGTTTATATGTCAAAATGATCAAACGATCAACACTAATAGAGATATCTGCCCACCACCTGTTTTTCGATGACGTGCTACATTTATTTCGTCTGTCAATAAAACAAGACAACATCTTATTATACCAATAAGTAGCCTTCCTAGTAAACTGCGCACGTGAGACTGGTTGCTCGAAATGTTGTCAAGTTGTATATACACGATCGGAAACAACTACCATCAACATCATTATCCCTCGTAAACAGGCTTAAACTCCCAGTCCGCCATATTTTCCTGGCAAACCTCATCAAACAACTCGTTCTCTGCAACCGAGAAGACATTCTTCCAGGATCCAATGACACCTTGAATTAAAAGACAGAACGAAAACAAATACAACAAGTTTGAGATTTTACATTTGAACTCAGTGTTGTCACCCATGTTGATGATTGCATGCAAGGGTTACACCCATGCATACCGACCATTCATACGCATATCCATAGCCTATGCAAGCATATGAATTCCTATACACACTCATTCATAGGCCTATTATAGGTATTGAAGTTTTACACACATCCATTTTATACGCATTTCGATACATATATATATATATATCATTTGTATTCTTTCATACGTTAACGTGTGCACTTAACACTTTTGCACCGTATATATGCGCATCAGTATATACAAAACTTTACAGATGCGGACTGATACGACTAAATTCAATTCCGCTATGCATATGGTTGATCATGCGCTATGATCATGCGCACAAGTGATAGTTGAAAAAGGATTTGAAAGTAGTCAATCAATACCCCCTCCACCCCTTCCCCTGTCTAGTAACCTACGGGATCCCATCGGTTGCCATATCGTTTGAGTTCACAAAGCAGTGACCCGATATAAGTGACGAAAGCATGACGTCACAGTAGGCAACGTTCACTGATGATTCGCATGGACCGTCGTCAACCATATCAAAACTCATGGTTGAAGAAGACGTATATTGCAGTTGCTATTCCATCTTGGTTACGTAGTGTATCTGCATTTCTTAATATAAAGTTGAAATGGGAAACATTCACATATAGTTGTCCCCTGCATGCGAACTGATTTCACACACAAGTAACATCCTTATACAGGCGCGTATCCAGGATTTTCAAACCCGGGGGGCGCGAATTACTATCTAAGCGGAGCGCCACCATCGGTTGGCGCGCAGCGTACAAGAAAATTTCTTGTTTTGAAACCCTCCAGATCACCGGAAACGGCACTTCTCGGGCTTGAAATGACCAACCAGATGTACACTTTTTGCCTGAGAACCAAGTATTTCCTAATAGTTTTTTTTCCATCCATAACCTTTTTGGAGATTGTCAACCCGGCACACATCATGTTCGACCTGATCGCATCTGTTGTGGGTCTTTGCTTTTGTAGGTGATTCTACTTCGCGGCCCACAATACCCGTCAGCCCCACTTTTCAAGGTTTTAAGCCCCATATTTGTTGAGAATTTGAAAATTCACATTTCTCGTGAATAAACTCACTTGAAAACATACCCATAATGTTGTACAAAATTTCATCTATGGACAACCAATATAGAAAAACTTCCTTCAACCTCTAACAGACCGGTCAAAATTGCACGAGTAGAGGGAAGTGTGATGCAGAATGTTGGTCAGAAATTTTCTAAAATTCCGACACAGTTAATTTATTGATGTAGAAATATTAAAATCTGTTATAACGGCTATTATAAAGGAAATGAAAAAATAGCAGATATTTCCGAAACCGAACACTTCACACATAGGCGTGGGAGGCGCGGCGGCAGTGGCGGAGCAAGGGGTATTGGTCAGGAGTGGCGAGAATGGTCTGTTGGGGCGCTTTCGACACTATCTAAGCGGAGCGCCACCACTGGTTGGCGCGTAGCGTACAGAAAATTTTTGAGTAAAGATACTCCCTAGATCGCCGAAAATGACCCTTTCCGGGCCTGGCTAATATGCAGATAAACGAAGAATAAGGTGTCATCGCCAAATTACAGCAAGAAAATGTGACAAATGTCAATAAGTAGATGAGAGCGCAATAAAAAAGTCAATCTAGAATAAGTAAAAAGTGGTAAAGAGCTGAAAAAGCCGCCAGCAGTCCATTTGAGTCCGTCAGGGGGAGGGGGGGGCATCCGCCCCCCTGACCGTATGGACGTTCCGCCACTGCGCGGCGGGGGTGCAGCCCCTAATTCGCCATTACTAATTTAAAAAAGAGTTTTGACATAATTGGACCTCCATGCTTTTTATACATCTACATGAGACATGTCGTTGTTTACATTAGCATCCCGCGGTGTACTGCGCAATTTGAACGGACCGTACGGTACACGATGGCATGCGATGTAATAACCGATGCTTACTTATATGATATTGACATGAAGACGTTGAATGCGCGCTCTGCGCGCGAAAATTTTTGGTTATTTTTTCAGGCAAGTCGGACAGTTTTGAGGCTTTTCATCCTGGAACGCCATTTTCATGCTCACTGATATGATGTGATATCTGCTGTTTGCGTTACAAATTCGAACAGGCGCGTAGCGAGGAATTTGCCAAGGGAGGGGCGAAGCCTGTAGGCAAATTATCTAAGCGTAGCGCCACGATAGGTTGGCGCGAAGCGTACAAGAAAATTTTGGCCGAAAATGACTCCCAGATCGCTGGAAATGGCACTACCCAGGACCATTTGTTAGCGCGAAGCGTACAAGCAAATTTTGGCCGAAAATGTCTCCCAGATCGCTGGAAATGATACTTCCCAGGCCTTGTAAGTTGCCTCTAAGCCCTTTCTATTTTGAAATTACTTAGCGATATCATTTAAAACAAAATGCTGAATGGGGGGGGGGGGCGGGCGGTCGCCCCCATTCCAAAATGCGTCATGCTCCCCGACGACACGGTCGAGTTCGAGACCAGCCACAGTTGGTTTCATAGCACAATTCTACACACGCGTTTTGATAGACCATATATAGTATGTATATATAGATCATTAGTGAGAGAGGAAAATGGAAACGTCAAAAAATGGAGTTGTCGGTGTAAGGGGTAGGGTGAGTCACACTTTTACGAAATCATTGATCCGTCACTGGCTACCCTTCAATGTAATGATGTCACTGTTCCTCTTTCTCTTCCCGGTGTCTTCGCGTTTTTCTTTTACTCCCTCCTTTTCTCCTTTTTCTCTCTTTTTTTCTTTTTCTTTTCCCTTCCTTCCTCTCCTCCTCCTCTTTTTTCCCCTCTTTTTTTCCTTTTTTCTTCTCTTTTTTTTCTCTCCTCTTTTTCTTACCCGGGGGGCGCGCGCCCCCAACGCCCCCCCCTGGATACGCACCTGTTATATGTTTGTATTATGTATGTTTATTAGATCCTCCTGCAAGCAGGAACTCGCGAAGAAGCCTCATTGGCTTATCAAAGCCGCAAGCTGACCGAAGTCAGTCTCTTACATTCATATTTAACGTCCAACTGGACGACATACATTAATCTGGGAGTGACTCGAACCGGGGACCTTATGTCTCCCCGGGAACCGGGGACCTATATTAATTTAAGAGAAATAAAAATATACCTTTAACACTGAATATCTGGACATTGACGTTAATAAATCGACGTAGCTATATGATACATAACGATATTTTGTCAACAACAATAACAAGAATGTAATACATTTCACATTTCATACCTTTCTGTATAAAAGAACTCCGCCCCATAGCCTTTGTAATCATGACACCATCGGCTCTCTGTTTCTCTATATCGTCATAACTTTTCTTCATCCCTTTCATACTTGCATTCTCCTCTAACCGCCTGAGAGAATCCTCGTCTAGTTCTTCACCAAGAAGAAACTTTGACAGTGGTCTAGCGACGGACTGAAAATCCTGTATTCATCAGCGAAGATAACGTGTGAAGTTTATATATGAAACATATACGGATCACGTAAATAACACAACTGATTTCAAACGATGACTTTATTCACACAACATATTCTTTTTGATACTGCCGTCCGTCCGGTTTGTAATCAACAAGAACATTGTGATAGGATAGAAAAGTTTTTGAGGAACCTCTGCCACGATAACATCATAGACGTTAGCACGGGTAAAATTGGCCAGTCAAAATAGGTATCATTCAATCAACCACATCTTGAATAAGGGACATGACATGATATATGGATTTCAATTTATTAACTAAAATGAACTAACAATTAATTAACAGTTTACAATAGTTTTGTCTTAAAAAAAGTTTCACAATTTCCAATATGAACACCGGAAACATTTAACTTACAAATCGCGTTTTGTGATAGAGTTAAAACAAACAACAACAAAAGAACACCGCAGGGATTTGGTACAGAATACGCAACTCGGAAACTAACGGCAGATATAGCTTAGACCTATGAAATTCTACAGCGCATTAGTTTAACAAATACCTAGATAACTTTCAATGTGTGCTAGTGAGTGGAAGATTTTTCATCGTAAGCATCTCTGATATAAATGGGTAAGATGATGGGGGGGAGGGGGGGGGGGTGGGCTTGCTTCTCCTTTAGAATTATACAGCCTTTAATTAATTTCGAAAATTCGATCTTGATAAATCAATGTCAACTCACCAGCTTTAGCTTTTCGTATGAGGTGAAGAAAACATTCTCTTGTTCTCTATGTGTCCAGTAGGTATGTACGTGGTCGAACCAACTTCCGTGACTCACTAAAAGGGAAACATTATTGCACTCTTTTAAGTACCTTTTAAATAACAAAAAGTTAAACTTTCTTAGAAAAGTAATCGGCGACAATATACAACAGACAGTTATGGACAATTAGGGAGGGGTAAGATTTGAACTTATGGGCTGGCGTCCCTGGGGATGGGTGTAATTGGAGGGGCTTCCCATTCCCCTTCCCTCTTCACTATGAGAAATTCGAAATAGTGCGATCTTTTGCAACGTATACAGAGAACATTTAATGTTCAAGAAATTTGACCTGCATGCCAACATGCTTTTAGATCTTAAATGTGACACATCTCGTTATTTACACAGCAAAAGTTTTAGGGTATAGAGCCCACATTATGCACGCACAAAAATGTGTTTAGGTTTGGTTTGATTTGTTGAAGTTATGTGCCGTTGGCCCTAGGGGGGGGGGGCATAAGGGGAGGAGAAGGGACGCTTTTAATTAAGGATGTTTAAATGCGAAATGTTGCAATTCTTGCGGCAACTTACAAAGCACATGTATTTTCAAGAAATTTCATATAACGTCTGTAGACCTAAAATCATTTCCCTTAATTTTGTTGAAAATGATCAAGCTTTTATTATTTTCACAACATACATAGTATAATTTACAGTATGCGGCGGAGGTGGTGCACTCTATAATGTTGAAAATATTGTCAGTTGCTAGTCACGTGATGGACTAGAGTACTTATGAATTATACATAAGGTAGGTAGGCCCACGTTGCTCAAAAATTCAAAACCAGGTTATAGCTTAGTTCTGTGAATTTTGCAGCTGACTCTTTATATTACAAATTCGCTGAGTTATCGTATTGAACTCTATATGGGGTGTTTTTTTTTTTGGTATGACACAATTAATGATGGAATCATATATTTCAGATTCACTTTATAATTTGACACACAAGTGGAAATTGGAAATTATTTTGTCTTAGTTTTCACTGTAAGTAGTGCCAGTGTAACCATTGTAATATATGATGAACCCATATACGGTCGGACGCTAACCTGAACGAAGAAGTTGGCTACGAAGTACTACAAGTTAGTTACCTAGATAGGATCCTTATATAGTGTTCCCGAATTTAAATATCTGTATATTAGGTTTTCATTCGTACTTTCTTTAATTTCTTTTGTAAGGGGGAGGGGGGGGGGGGAGGGGTTCTTGCATTGATACATACATATTTGGAAAATGATATATGTTTTTAGTTTGAGTGGTACTTATTAGACAATATGTCCGCTAAGTAAGTAACTGTTAAACGGTACGAGTTAACTGTTAAAAATGAAAAAGAATTTATTCGTGGAAATAAAGGGGCTCTTCCATTAACAATGTTGTCTTCGGAACCTGTAAGAGTGTTTCAGAGGTTATAACAACGCCAGTGGCGTAGGAAGGTACTTTTGAATGGGGGGCTGAAGACTGATGCCCGGCCTGGGGGAGGGGTCTAAGGGGAGGGGGTGTCCCCCTCCCCTTTGGACTTTTTTGCATTTCCAGGTGGCCTCAGATGCAGTTTGGTGCAATATAGCACACTTCAACACCCACTCCATTTTGTAAACTTAATTTTGTATTTTCACCTGGCCTTAGATGCAATTTGGTGCTCCAAATGAGATTTTTTTTCTCATTTGGAAATGAAAAAGGGGTTTTCTGACTTGCGAACCGGGGGGCGGAATGATACTTCCGCCCCTCCACATTTTCACTGGGGGGGGGGGGCTGGCGCCCCCAGCCCCCCGGTTCCTACGCCCTTGAACAACGCTACTTTCAGGCTGAAAGAATTCAACACAACTAATAAAATAATAATGATATGGACTGTTTACGATTATATTACTTCCATATAGTCGGAGGTGAAGACCCTTTCAGGGCTAATTATTTGGTAGACAAGGTTGTAGAAACACGACGAAATCGAAGTGTAGGTTGCCTTGGCACAGTATATACTAGTACAACATAGGGGTTTCTATGGATACAAAGTCACGTGACACATTTGAACTTGATGGAGCTAGAACGACCGACCATTAATACAGCAGGCCACATCGCATGGTCTTTTATTCTGAAACTTACTCTCGCCGGACAAGAACATATTGAAGAAAAACTTCCACATCCTCTGGTCTTTAACTGGACCCATGGGTGCAAGAATAAACCGGCTCAAGGACGCTAAGGTATCCTTAGGATTTCTCATGACGTAGAGGATCTGGAAAAAGACAGTAATATTTATCCTCGTCAAGAAACGATTGCTGTGTTGATGATGGTAATGATGATGATGATGATGATGATGATGATGATGATGATGATGATGATGATGATGATGATGATGATGATGATGATGATGATGATGGTGGTGATGATGACGATGATGATGATGATGATGATGGTGGTGGTGATGATGACGATGATGATGATGATGGTGATGATGTTGGTGACGACGACGATGATGATGATAATGGTGGTAGTGGTGATGATGAAAATGATGATGATGATAATCCTAATAACGATACCGATGATGGTGACAACGACGACGATGATGGTAGTGGTGGCGATGGTGGTGTTTGTGGCGATGATGGTGATACTGGTGAGGATGATAATGGTGATGATGATGATGTTAATTACGATAACGATGATCGTGACAACGACGACGATGATGGTGATGGTGGTGGTGATTGTGGCAGTGATGGTGATTACTATTTGGCATTGTCATACACAATACGTATGATAAATCATATGAATAGATATTTAATAATTTAAAACACATGACAATAGACAACAGAACCTTGGGATAACAAGGGGACTTGTAATGTGCATGTGACATTCTTAAAGAGAGTGTTTTAAAAAAAATAAAAATCTAAAGTTTATGTTAGGAAAATTTGTATTTAGATTGTTTGCTTAAGGGGCTTGATACATATGCGCAGCTGCGAACATTTTCATGAGCAATTTATTCATTTGAACTTACCCTCCCTTTCTTGCCCTCTGTTAGTTGTTTGGGCAAGAATTGCCAGGGTAGATGGGTAATCATGACCCTTGGAGACTCCACCTCCGCAAATATCTCATGAGATGGTGTCGTCATTTCAGGCGGAAAGAGAAATTCTACTCCAGTCCCAAACATCTTCATCCTGTCGATATCATCTGCACGTCCCTTTGCTAATACCAGCAGAGCTATTTCCCACATCCAGTGGGTACCTGATATATGGAACAAAGATTACTGATATTACAATCTTGTTAAAAAATAAACTTACTGCCCGCTTCATTTAATCTGCACTTGGTAATATTCACAGTTAACGGTCCTCTCACACTTTTGAGTGAAGACAATTTTATTATAGACACACTGTCTTTTGGGGGATTGGTGGGTGCATGTATTTTGTATCTGAGCTACTGTTGTTCGATTAGTTGTACTATATCTTGATCTTGATCGATGTCCACACGTATCGCCCATAGGGTTGTTGACGTGTGTCCTTCTCTTCCCGGATTTGATAATGTTGTCCAGCAGCTGATTACCAGAACCGCCAGTTGGGTTTCACAAGATCTATACTACTACACGTCTAAAGCCATGTTGTTTTTCACATGATCCAGTATGGCATAAGGATCAAAATGAGCCGTACTATGTTACTGACAATAATATGCGGCTCCAGTTGCTTGCAGCCTATCATACTATTACTAGTAAGCGTAACTGGATTATGGTAATTTGACGGTTTTGATCGGTCCCCTATATATCTTGACTATGGGTGGCACATTTGCTGTACGCCAGTCCTGCGGGATTGTTCTATAGTGGAGATAGACTTGGCGCCATTGTATCTGAAGAGCATGCCTTCAAAATCCGTACGGTCGGGATATGTTATCGGGCCAGTTGCTTTATGGATCTTAAGTTCCTTCAGAAGTTTCTCGATGCTAGCTATGACTAGTGACAGTAATATAGGGCATATAATGGTCTTCGGTTTATTGTTGGTAGGTCTTGCGGATTTTCTTTAGTAAAAAACTGAGCAGAATTGGGTATTAAGGACCTCGCGACTCTTTCATTTGCACTTGAGGCAAGGCGACCGGTGCTCTGGAGAGGACTAACATCAAAAGCCTCTCGGCAGGTGGGTTTTATATATCGCCAGAATGGTTTGGTGTTATTAGTTGCAAGGGTGTCGGAAATATCACGGATATAGTTTTCTGAGAAGTTTTTTTTTACGATCTGTCATTTTACGTATGATCTCTTTGAATTTATCCTAATTAACGAAGTCTCCAGTTCTACGAGCCTTATCATTAAACTTACGTTTTTTGTTTCATTCCTTTCTCAGGTTTTCAGTCATCCATTATTATATATAACTTTACAGTTATATATAATAATATTATTATCCATATATTTTCTGATAAAATCAGTGAAACTGGACCAAACGGTGTCGATGTCGGAATTTTGGATGTAGTCATCGGTAACTTGCTGGTCACCGCTTGATTATAGGGGACACTATTGCAAGTTTGCATCTCCCGAATCCATACTAGCGAGATATGTTAATATACCTGTCGCCGACTAGACAAATACTTAATACCGTTATAAGGCTGTTTTTTTTTATATATCTATATATATAATACACTGATTGGAGTATACGAATGTGTGTACTATAACACACAGACAATCAATCAATATATATATATATATATATATATATATATATATATATATATATAAATATATTCATTCATACTTAGTAAATATTCCTAAATCCTATTGGTCCATTCAGGTCAGCTGACCGTTGTTAATCCTGTGAGTAACGCACGGTAAAATTACCGGCGGATGAATGTTATCGTATGACTGTATACCATACGTACATGTTTGTCCCTAGAATGGTTGCTATGGGAACCAGAAGTTGTAGGGTATTGATATGATGAAGCCAACTAGTAATTGTTTGTAGTTCCTTGTTATTGAGACCTTTCAAAAATAGTATTATGGCCGCAATATTGCCAAACATTAGTTAAAATGTTATTATGGTTCATCTTTTATGAATGACAGCCTTTCAAAGACGTTTCCTTTATAATTATTCACTATCGTTCAGTATTACTTTATAATTGCACATGTACATTGTTATGCTGGTTGTTAATCGTTAATTCGACTTACGGGGCATCACTTTAATAAATCTTTGGTTATATGTAACCAAAAATGTTTTGTTTTATGATTTTCCCTCCACACAAATGGTAGTGTATGAAGGAACGGGGTTAATCAACGGTCTAGCGTGCGTTACTCACATGATTAATGCACTCCGGGTGTTAATGCTATCGCTGGATGCACCCGGGCTCCGCTACGCTCCGCCCTCGTGCATCGCTTGCATTATCCCCCGATCGTGCATTAATCCTTTGAGTAACGCACGCTAGACCGTTGATTAACCCTTATATATATATATATATATATATATATATATATATATATATATATATATATATAAATATAAAATATACAATAATATATACAATATGTAAATGTAGTACAATACAGTACACTGGTTGTAGTGTAAACATAGCCTACCACTTTTAGGATACGTGGTGATGAATATGTCATCGTCTCTCGTCTCCCAGTCTCTAATGATCTCAAGACTCTTCGCAGGTACAAAACCGCTAAACCTCACTCCTTCATACTCGTGCATCTCACTGATATTCTGCAGCGGCTCGGGAACACCGAACATTTTGGAAATTTCCCTCTGCATTTCATTTTGTTCCTCTAATGAATATCTGACCACCATTTTGTTAGACTAGGCAAACACGTTATTTCAGTTGACTCGCAAATCAATCTAACACAGGCAGAACCGCGTCGATTACATTTTCCGAATTACATTGACACAGAGTACAGATCGAGCACAATAGCACTAGCCCGTATTTTGATTGTCAGTAAATCACGTTTTAAACTTTGCTCCTTGGTTTGTTTACAGGAACTTTAGATTTGATACAGTTCAAGGTTTACTTGTTCACAAATATGACGTTATCGGTCGGTAACGTTTAAAGGTTCAGTTTACACTACTTATCTGGATCGATTTCCAACTTATTGTGACGTAAGGTGAATTTTTGATTTTATCCACATGCATATCAGGCGCGTATCCAGGATTTTCTAACCCGGGGGGCGCGAATTACTATCTAAGCGGAGCGCCACCATTGGTTGGCGCGGAGCGTACAAGAAAATTTCTGGTTTTGATGCCCCCCAGATCACCGGAAATGGCACTTCTCGGGCTTGAAAATGACCAACAAGATGTACACTTTTGCCTGAGAACCAAGTATTTCCCAAAAGTTTTTTTCCATCCATAACCTTTTTGAAGATTGTCACCAGTCACACATCATGTTCGACCTCATTGCATGTCCTATGGATCATTGCTTTTGTAGGTGATTCTACGTCACGGCCCACAATATCCGAAAGCCCCACTTTTCAAGGTTTTAAGCCCATTATTTGTTGAAAATTCACATTTCTCGTGAATAAAATCACTTCAAAACATACCCATAATGTTGCACAAAATTCAATCTATGGACAACCAATATAGAAAAACCTCCTTCAACCCTTAATCCAATTGGGCTCCTACGCCTTTGACTACACACATAGACAGATTTTGAGGCTATCCATCGTGGAACATGCATTTCAATGCTCACTGATATGATGTTATATCTGCTCTTTGCGTTACAAATTCGAACAGGCGTGTAGCGAGTAATTGCCAAGGGAGGGGCGAAGCCTGTAGGCAAACTATCTAAGCGAAGCGCCACCATGAGTTGGCGCGAAGCGTACAAGAAAAAGTTGGCCGTAAATGCCTCCCAGATCCAGACGCGGCGGAACGGGAAAATTATTGGGGGGCCAATGTGTGGAGACTATCTAAGCGGAGCGCCACCATCGGTTGGCGCGGAGCGTACAAGAAAATTTTTGGGTTTTTCAAACCCCCAGATGGCCGGAAACGGCACTTCCCGAGTGCTTTATGCTGCGAATACCTAGCCCAAAAATATGGGTCTCAAGCCTGCAATTTCTCAGATTGCACGTAATTTCATTTTTTTTTTCATTTATTTATTTCCAGTATAAATATAAATATTTATAAAAAAAATCTGTAAAAACATTGTAATTTGTATATTCGATTGTGTTTTAAGAGAGTAGCTATTACTCGTAGTGTACTTGACGTTTTTGAGTGTAGTAAATTACTACTTGCAGTTAAATGCAATAATTAAATAAATGTCATAAGAAAAACCAGAAAGCATTTCTTAATGTAAACAAATGGGTAATTCCAAAACCATGTGCAGTTGCCAAAAAATTTTTATGAACCAAGCACTGTCACGAATGCATGTACCCTATACAGTACATGTGAAATGCTAATATTGTGTTTTTGTTATCACACTTAAGGCACTTTAGAAGGATATACCCTACGAAAGATACATCAATTAGAAGGGAATGTCCCTGTAGGATATATCCATGGGAAATGTGCTACCATTAGAAGGATATATCCTTCAGGGGATGTTGGAGAACTGGCTGAAATGAGGCAAGTCATTGGCCTAGGACGAAGTTGTGTTGCCCTCACCGGTACTCACACTCACTGCTTCCACTTTTCACGGGGCGTGAAGACGCGGTTGGGGTGACAATGTGGTCTATAGCAAGGGGACGGGCCGAGAGTCCCCCCCCTCAGCATTTACTAAAATTATTACACCTATATAGTATACGTGTGCATCGGACAGATCGACAAGTATGCATTGAAAAATGGGCAGATGCACGTTTCGGAGCCTTGGTAAATATTGGGGGGGGGGGCTTATCATGCATTTGCCCCCTCAACTTTTTCATGGGGGGCTGAGCCCCCCAAGCCCCCCCCCCCCGGTTCCGCCGCCACTGCCCAGATCGCTGGAAATGACACTTCCCAGGCCTTGTAAGTTGCATCTAAGCATTGTCTATTTTGAAATTACTAGCGATGTCATAAAGAAAATTTGCTCGGGGGGGGGGGGGGCGGTCGCCCCCTTCCCGAAATGCGTCATGTTCCCCGACGACTCGGTCGAGTTCAAGACCAGCCACAGTTGGTTCCATATTGCCAATTGTACAATTGTTTAAGGCGTCCATACACACACACGCGTTATGATAGACCATATATATAGTATTTATATAGATACATTAGTGAGAGAGGAAAAATGGAAACGTCAAAAATGGAGTTGTCGGTGTAAGGGGTAGGGTGAGGCGCACACCCCCTCCGTAATCCTTGATCTGTCACTGGCTACCCTGTGTATATAATAGGGATCAGCGCTTTAACTATGACTGTTCCTCTTTCTCTTCCCGAGGTCTTGGCTATCTTCTACTCCCTCCTTTTCTCCTTTTTCTCTCTTTTTTCTTTTTCTTTTCCCTTCCTTCCTCTCCTTCTTTTCTTTTTCCCCCTCCTTTTCCCTTTTTTCTTCTCTTTTTTTCTCTCCTCTTTTCCTTACCCGGGGGGCGCGCGCCCCCAACGCCCCCCCCCTGGATACGCACCTGCATATTGCGTTGAATTGTCCACCATCTTCTCGTACCAATTTCGACAGTTAAAGCAAAATCCTGCTTTTTTTCCTTTTTTGGGGGGGGGGGTGGAGGGGGGAGAAGCTAACTAAAATACTTCAGTTCAACAACGTTGGGCAGCGAATGTTAAAAATAAGCATAAAGCACCAAACATTTGACAACGCAACAATAAAATATTTCATTATATCTGTGAGAAACAATTTTAAAGATTTCTGTCATACAGATTAATACCCTGCATAGTAGTAGCAGTCAAAATCTTTGTATCCAGTATAGTATTATGCAGTCGCCCCATGTATCCATATAGAGCTGATAGGTTCAGAGGACATTTACGACATGCACAGTCACTCACAGCGGCGTGGTAAACTTATGGAACGCAATAAAAGGGAAAAATCAAACAACCAACGTTTATGAAATGGATGAAGTACATAAACAGACACGAAGCCTTCGTAAATTGCACTGATAACAATCTGACAACAGCTGATGATGGCGCAACATAAATGAGTAATGCGGCGTGGTAAATCGGCTAAGGTAAGGGACTTGTGATTTTAGGATTGTTGGTTCGAGTCCTGTCATGTCGAGTTGTGTCCTCAGGCATGGTAGTTTATCTCCATCGTCTCGCTTTATTCAGGTGATGTATAAATCGGTGACATACGAGATCGCATATATTAAAGGTTGTGAAGACTCGCGCACAAAGAAACGTCTCATGCCGGTAATCTGACCTAGTTTCATGTGAGGTGTAACAGAAGTGTTAGACACCACCATCGAACCCAGAAAATACACACACAGCTTGCTAAGGTCGGTAATTAGACACTAGTATACAGTCAATATATACAGCTACGGTCAATACCCACAAAGCAGTGTACATAGCAGCGTGGACATCTCAGGTCTAGATAAAAGATATCACATTTCATTACTGTCTGCATTTTGTAGCGACAAGAAGAAAACGTCATTTGCAAGCAATGGAAAGTTAACTTTTTTCAGAGCGTGGCACGCGGTTTGGGGCGAGTCTTCAAGTCTTCTTTAAGATAGTTGCATGCACTGGTTTGTGGCTGTTTGTCCCTATTGGAAGTCGCTGCAGGAGACACGTTGTTATACGCACTGTTGTGTCCCAGTAGCAGTGACTGTTTGAATTGGACACACTTGGGTGTGACGTAGGTGTGACAAGTTACTCATGGAATCGATCGGTAACGGTGACAAGGCTGACTACAGCAGCAGCGGGCGCAACAGCCATACACGATTGTTAGGCGCAGAATGTGCGACAGGTTTAAGGTTCCGCAGGTGCCGATTTCCTCCCCATGTCGATAAAGGCAATAGTTTTGTCCGTTGCTCCAAAATGGCCTCTTGTTTCAAGGCTCTAGTGATCGACGGTTGGCTTCTGTGCTCTGGTTATACACCCATGTGGATCAACATCGATAAAAAAGAATCATATACAGTTTGAGTTTGTAAAATAAAATGACATATATTTCAGTGAAACTTTAGCCAGCGTAACAAGCAGATTTTTCCCCGCAATTTCATAATTCCACTTCACTCAGAAAAGGGAGAAATTGAATATTGAGTACTGTAAACGACCTTCATTTTCATCGAGTATAGCCTATTCATACTGGAACCTGAGGTACCTTTTTTTTGTCAACCATCAGCTCAATTAAGGATCGAAAACAGGAAACTTTAAACGCGAAGTGGCAGAGTCGAGTATTTCGCAAACTTACTACTCCCTGCATAAGTATTACCAACGCTGCATATTTCTTTTTCCTTTTCCAACTTCGTTTTTCTTTGTTATGAATTCATATTTTAATTGTATGAAAACCAATAAATATGTTTTTTTTGTCGTTGTAATAATGTTTATATTTAAGCTTATAATGACATTTAAAAAATGTGGATTCTGTATATTAAACAAGTACATTACAAATCATTCGTAAATGACAAAGCAATAAATAAAAGATAAAGCAAAATGGATTAGCAGTAACATATAGGTCTGCACTTAGAAGCACGACGTCGCCATCAATTTAAACTTATAGGAGCATTCAAGAGTTATTAGCATATTTTTAACATGAATATCTAAACCAGAAAAGCTGTAGAAACAATCACTACTACCCTCTTATCGTTTACTTTAGTCCCCCCAAAATTGTAGCAATAACAATGAGATTAGGCAAACGCTGTCATGACTTTAAGTAATTAAAGAAAACTTAAGTAAACAAACCTAACATTTAATAACAATTACAGGATTTAAGAAAAGTATCTTCACTTGACAAAACGGTTAAAAGCTCGCTAATTGTGTGCGAGCGCGTGTTTGTGTTCAAAACATGTATCATAATACGTTGGTTCTTAAGTATATGCTTTATTATGAATTATTTATATAGGTAATAAATACAATTATACATTATACTTATTTATAATTGACGCATATAGAAACATTCGCTACGAGGACTTTGCCCAAGGGAGGGACGAAGCCTGTATGCAAACTATATAAGCGTAGCGCCACCATATATTGGCGCGAAGCGTACAAGACAATTTATAGGCCAAAAATACCTCCCAGATGGCTGGAAATGGCACTTCCCAGGCCTTGTAAGTTGCATCTAAGCATTTTCTATGTTGAAATTACTAGCAATATTATAAAAATAATAGAAGAAATATGCTCAAAGAGGGGGCAGTCTCCCCCTTCGCCCCACCCCTCCTTGGCTATACGCGCCTGTATAGAAACCAATCAAATCATTATACGTGTTTAGAACCCACACCAAAAAACACACACAAGAACAAACAAAAGACAATCAAAAGCAAGACAAATAGCAATATCAACAAACCAAACACGCACACAACACGCCCCCACCCCCCCCCCCACACACACACGCATACAACCAACACACTATTAATTCAACAGTGTGAACATAAGAAGAAAAAAAAAGAAAAGAATGAAATAATGTTTATATTTTCATCATTTCGAATTAGTGCTTTGTTGTAATTATTAAGTAAAACTTTATGTACAGATTCTAAATAAAGAAGTATAAAGTGAAAGAAACGCCCTCCATGAAATACCGGAATATACTAGTAGAGATGTCAGCGAAATTGACCGATCCCAGTGTGTTCTCAACTGCATAAATAAATCAAAGATTATTACCATAAATTGCTATAAACGATCACTTTATATTTCTGTAAAGAAAGTTAACACTACCACAATTATGATATATGAAGGTCAAAACTAACAAAGCCAGCCCCACAGTTTTAATTAATTTAAGGATTTAGCGGACATATAATACCAAAAAGGGTCTGATGTATATATACTCATGCAATTCATGATCTTTTGTGTTTCGATTAATTAAACGATTGCCCGGATTTTCATGTCGGAAAAATTGATTTGGTTACTGAGTCCTGGACCAGTAGCCCACACATGCACAACAACCCAACCGGGGCTGTTAAGAGAGCTGAAACCGGACTCTTGAAAGTTAGTTCTGTGCCACCATCCACCTTGAGTTAGAGCAGCTACATTTATATATATATATATATATATATATATATATATATATATATATATATATATATATATATATATATATATATATATATATATATATATATATATATATATATATATATATATATATATATATATATATATATATATATATATATATATATATATATATATATATATATATATATATATATATATATATATATATATATATATATATATATATATATATATATATATATATATATATATATATATATATATATATATATATATATATATATATATATATACAATGGTAGCAAGTTGTGCTGGTTATAATAGGTCTCCAAAGGATCGTGACTTTCAGTTCAGTTCAGTTAATCCAGGATAAATTTCAAACCAGTTGTAAATATAGGCAAAGATATTAGAGGCACAATCAAACTTGATATGAACAAAGGAAAAGAAAATGTAATGGTCGAGATAATTAAGTCGTGGAAAGTAAATTAACCTAGCCAATTACCATCGTAACATTTTTTCATACTGGTATGTTGGTTAGGCAAGTAAGAACACTACCGTACCGTCTCTCTTCTTTTAAATTGTGTTAATACAGTACAAGATTACTGCATGATAAGAGGGGGGGGGGGTTGGGGGGGGGGGTTCAATTTGATTACTATGGAAGGGTAGAAGGAGGTTGTTGATAACATGTAAAAGAAAACCCCGATCATGAAGCAAGTTGTTAAAGGAAGGAGTAAACTGCACATACGTCATTCAGATCTATAAAACTACATTAACATATATGATCGTGAAAGAATTGTTCAAAGAAAGGAATGGTGAGCAATAGTGTACAATAATAATAGACACGTGGGGGGAAGGTGGGGCACAGTGGATCAGCAATTTTCATTTTCAATATATACGCATTTTCCTGGTAGATACACTAACATACAATAGCCATTGTCCAGTACTATAATAAAATCCCCCATGATTGGAGTAACATGTTTCCTTCATTTAATTATTCATTAATTAGTGATCCACTGTGCCCCACACCCGAGGCAGAGTGAATCATCCCATGGTGCACAGTGAATCATGTATGAAAACTGCAAGATAAAATACAAGGGTCATTCCATATCAAATCACCAGATTTTGGGGTATGTTGTAGTTCGACATTTTTGAAAAATTCCCAAATTTATTGTATGAGTGGACCACCATAAAATAAGCATATTCTGAAAATTTCAGTTGCATTGCTTTACAATTGGCCGATTTAAAATTCTTTGAAATTCCGCAATTTGTTGTTACCATGGCAATTTGGCATATTCTTGACTTTTGAGGTCTCATTTCTCAGCAATTACACATTCTACTACCTTTCTATTACAGATGCCTATAGAGTCTAACCCATAGAACAGGAAAATAAAAAATTAGGCTACAAAAATATTGTCTTGTGGAGTTAGGTCAACTTAAAAGTGTCAAAATATTTGATTTTTGTACTTTTCACTAAAAAATGTGCTATTTTGAGTGATGAATTGCTCCTAAACCATTGCTTCAGGGTACTTGATTCTTTCAGAGGTTATTATGTCTAGTACAAACATTACAAAATAATGATTACAATGCTTTCCTAGACTATGTTTGCAAGTTGTGCAACTCTAAATTTGCTATTTCATGCTGCGATTCAGCATGAGGTAGGGGTTTTGATGCCAATTTTTTACCAAAGTAACCATGTTAGAGGTGTCAGGGTTTATACTTTATTAATAAGTATAAAGTTCTTACACATTAAGAAATTTCAGGGTTCTAGCTGTTCTCAATATTAATTTATGAAGTTGTTAAGTTGCTCCGATGTACAAAAGAGGTCGTTTTTGACGGCCAATAACTCAAAACGCGTCAAATTAAAAAAAATTGATAATTTTTTCTGGAAGAGATATAGTACCACCCTGTTTGTACAAAAAATTTCAGGAGGGTGTTTTGCCTTAATTTGAAATGAAAAATCCTCACAGTTTGGGATTTTTACAAAAAACATTTTTGCCTGTTTTGATGTTCCATGAGTTTTGACCCTGGGTATTGTACTGTACTTCAAGGTCATTCAGTTCAATACTGTGCAGTTTTTAATTTCATAAAACAAAATACTATTTGCAATGTACTTGTCTGCTCCTGGTTGAATTCATTTAATTAGAAGACTTATAAAATGAATTTCAACCAGTACACACATATGTATGTACAGTGTGTACAGTACACACACTGTACTGAGTGTATATGTACGGAGTCCCATGAGTGCCAGAAGACTATGTTTAAACTACTGTAACACTAATATACACACTGTACATATACAATTGGTTGAATTAGAAGACTTTACTATAGAATTAATTTCAACCAGTACATAGATGTATGTACAGTACAAAACTGTACTGGGTGTACATGTACAGTGTGTTAGTGTTGTTTTAACATAGTCTTCTGGCACTCATGGCACTCCGTACATATACACTCAGTACAGTGTATGTACTGTACACACTGTACATACATATGTGTGTACTGGTTGAAATTCATTTTATAAGTCTTCTAATTAAATGAACTCAACCAGGAGCAGACAAGTACATTGCAAATAGTATTTTGTTTTATGAAATTAAAAACTGCACAGTATTGAACTGAATGACCTTGAAGTACAGTACAATACCCAGGGTCAAAACTCATGGAACATCAAAACAGGCAAAAACGTTTTTTGTAAAAATCCCAAACTTTGAGGATTTTTCATTTCAAAATAAGGCAAAACACCCTCCTGAAATTTTTTGTACAAACAGGGTGGTACTATATCTCTTCCAGAAAAAATTATCAATTTTTTTCAATTTGACGCGTTTTGAGTTATTGGCCGTCAAAAACGACCTCTTTTGTACATCGGAGCAACTTAACAACTTCATAAATTAATATTGAGAACAGCTAGAACCCTGAAATTTCTTAATGTGTAAGAACTTTATACTTATTAATAAAGTATAAACCCTGACACCTCTAACATGGTTACTTTGGTAAAAAGTAAAAAATTGGCATCAAAACCCCTACCTCATGCTGAATCGCAGCATGAAATAGCAACTTTAGAGTTGCACAATTTGCAAACATAGTCTAGGAAAGCATTGTAATCATTATTTTGTAATATTTGTAGTAGACATAAGAACCTCTGAAAGAATCAAGTACCCTGAAGCAATGGTTTAGGAGCAATTCATCACTAAAAATAGCACATTTTTTAGTGAAAAGTACAAAAATCAAATATTTTGACACTTTTAAGTTGACCTAACTCCACAAGACAATATTTTTGTAGCCTAATTTTTTATTTTCCTGTTCTATGGGATAGAATCTTTAGGCATCTGTATTAGAAAGGTAGTAGAATGTTCAATTGCTGAGAAATGAGACCTCAAAAGTCAAGAAAATGCCAAAATGCCATGGTGGCGACAAATTGCGGAATTTCAAAGTGTGATAAATCGGCCAATTGTAAAGCAATGCAACTGAAATTTTCAGAATATGCTTATTTTATGGTGGTCCAATCATACAATAAATTTGGGAATTTTGGAAAGGGTGCAGCAACAGCCATCCGTGATTTGACACGGAATGACCCACAAATAAAATACATCAAGTACTTTCTTTTATTGGGCACAAGCACCTAAAATCAGGGGTGTCAGTCCCTGGTATGTCCTCGCATGCAAATCGGCATGAAATGAATGCCCTACCACAGGTAATGAAAAGTAAAACATGAATGCTAATGTTGCCAATTTTCCTTTCTTTATTCCGGTGCCGCACCATATTACTGGATATTTGGACCTGTGAATGTGTGAGAAAACATATCCAGTTATGCCTGTAGGTCTAAAGTAGGCTATAAAGGAGCATTAATAGAGCTTAGGCCTATGCATGTGACGTCACAAGTTGACTTGGTGGCATAGGCGTACGGGACCATTTCAGTTTTGGGGGGGGGGCAGAACTTTTTGTGCCCGAAAGTTCCCTTGACACTATCTAAGCGGAGCGCCACCATCGGTTGGCGCGTAGCGTACAAGAAAATTTTGGGCACACAATGCCTCTCAGATTGCCGGAAACGGCACTTCTGAGGCCTTGCAAGTTGCATCTAAACATTCTTTATTTTATAATCTCACGTTTTAGAAATTTACACTTCCCCAAAAATTTGGTATATTAGAAGAAGAAAAAATGGTAACATCACTTTGAAGGGGAAAAATGGGACAGTATATTTTTTAAGCTCCTATTTAGTTACCTTATTTATTATTTTAACACAGTACTCAGCTACCTCCAGAAAAACATACATTGTTCAACGACACGTAAGCGGGATAATGTCGCTGTGTCGGGTGAGACTGCAATTTGTCTCACAAAAAGTATAAAATATAACAAAGAATATGATAAACCCGTACTTCTATGCTTGTAGGCACCCCCCCCCCACCATCCATGAAAAAGAAAATGTTTCTTCTATATACACTCATGTTGGGGATATCCAGGTCAAGGGCGGCGGAAGCACTTTTAATCTGGGGGGCACCTACATCAAAGGGTACTTTGCAGAAATTCGATTGGACTGATGCAGCCCTTTATTTAGTACCCTTTATAACTCTTATTGTATTATCTTATTTGTGTATACACATCACTCCATCAACGCCCCCCCCCTAAAGGAAAATATGCATACTAGCACTGCAATATCCAATACGCAAATTGGGAAACAAGGAACAAGTTTTCTCTGCCCTTTGATGTAGGTGCCCCCCAGATTAAGCTTTCAAAATGAGGTGAAATCATGCTAGTTGCTAATGTAGGAATCTTCCGAATTAGACTGGTTTTTTCTTGTTAATATTTTAACAAATTTTCCGTTCGAAATAGTTTTAAGTTTGACCCACAGAAATTCATTAAAAGTCACTGGCTTAGCCAGGATATGCAAAGTTGTATGCACGACTATCTGAGCGGAGCGCCACCATCGGTTGGCGCGGAGCGTACTATAAAAATTTTTGGTTTTACAAACCCCTCAGATGGCCGGAAACGGCCCTTCCCGAGTGTTCATTATGGTTCCCTGGCCTCTTGCTAACTTGAGGCACCTCAATTTTTATATAGAAAAAAGGCACATTTTTAACCTGAGGAAAAGTGGAGGGGGGGGGGGGGCACGTGCCCCTGTGCCCCCCGGTTCCGCCGCCCTTGGTCCAGGTAAACAATTGACTAGTTAGAAAAAAAATTGATCTTGCAAAAAGCGTGGTAGCCCAGATGAACTGCGCTTACGGTGGTGTTACACGGAAATATTCGGGCATCATGATGCTAAATAAAGAAAATCATGGAATTGTCGGGCAAAAATTTGAAAAAGATTCGGGCAAGCTACTGCATATTTATATTCCAGATGCCTAAAAAAAAAAAAAATATATATATATATATATATATATATATATATATATATATATATATATATATATATATATTTTTTTTCTCCTCTTAGGCTGCCCGAATTTTTCAGGACTTTTGCCCGAATTTCTTGTCCTCTGGAAATTTGGGGGGGGGGGAGTCTGCCCCCCTGCCCCCCCCCGCCTCGTACGCCTATGGTGGGCAGCACAATTAAAAATTTTGTGGCGCGAAATAATTTGGCCACAGTAGGCCTAGGCTATAGGCATAACACACATGCATGTGTTTCACGTAACCACACGCACGTTTTTTTTATTTTTTCATTGTAGCCATAGCCTACAGGTGATGACGCAAATGACATCATTGCATAGGCCTAGCAAAACTACTAAACCGTCACTATCGATAATTTACCAGTGTTGTTATATAACAACATCATTTAGCAAAAATACATTGTCCAAACATTCACATAGTATGAGAAACAGATGTGATAAAGTCCATGGGGCACAGTGGATCACTGACCAATGTGATTCACTGTGCCCCGATCCACTCTGCCCCAATATGGTTTTGCACAATGATTGTTACCTAACTATAACACTAGGCTCAAACATGACTAAACACATAGTCCTATATCTGTTGCTAAAATATTTTATTCAATGATGATGAAGTCAACTTCATATGAATTCATCCTATTTTTAGGAGACTTGGATGATGACATTCAAAATTTTAGATTTGGAGATGAAAATCAAGAAATCCTCACCAATTTCCGAGAAGCTGCGCCTCCCTACTAACGTTTCTGTGACTTGTAGGCTCAAAGGCTTGTGTTGAAATGGTGGCGCTATACATTAATAATTTCTTGATTTTCTAGAGTTATCCATGATGATTCACTGTGCCCCGTGATCCACCGTGCCCCACCTCCCCCTATGATTATTTGCGGAGACTTCAGGGATTACGTATAGTTACATTGTCCGCCCACAACGCTTCATAAGATCCTCAAATTATATATGAAGCACTTCAATTAGCCTTCCAGTATGTCTTTTCTTTATAGAATAACAAAAAACGGTCAAGTTAGTACCAAACCGTTAGGCTCACTCGGTGGCGTAGGAAGGTACTTTTGAGTGGGGGGGGGGGGGCGCTGAAGACTGATGGCCGGCCTGGGGGGGGGTCTAAGGGGAGGGGTGTCCCCCTGGATTTTTTTGCATTTGCAGGTGGCCTCAGATGCAATTTGGTGCAATATAGCACACTTCAACACCCACTCCATTTTGTAAACTTAATTTTGTATTTTCCCCTGGCCTTAGATGCAATTTGGTGCTCCAAATGAGATTTTTTTCTCATATGGAAATGAAAAAGGGGTTTTCTGACTTGCGAAGCGGGGGGGGGGGCGGCGGAATGATACTTCCGCCCCTCCACATTTTTCACTGGGGGGGGGGCTGGCGCCCCCAGCCCCCCGGTTCCTACGCCCTTGGGCTCACTACCAAATCTGTCATGGGAGCATGTTCGCTAATATAGAGAACTTGTTTTGACACATACCTGCATCTCCAGAGTATGCTCCAAGCCGTAGAGTATATTCTTGTGATTCGTCGGAAATATAAAAGGAATAGTATACGGCATAGAATGTCTCGCTGGCAACATTACCCAGGTCGATGCGCAGCTCGTATCGTCTTTGATTTTTCAAGCTGTAGATCTTGTCGTTTCCAAGCCAGAAGTTCTCCCTTATGTTACCAAAGCCCTCTTTGTAGTCACTCCAATACAGATTAAAATCTTGAGCGACATCCATTCGTCGTTGGATTACCTGGAAATGTACAGATCATATACAGAGAAAGATCAACACGTTTAACGAGCAGACTATAACCTTAAAAAAAAAACACTTCATTTTCATCATGTCACTTTATATAAATATCATTTACTCCCTTTTTCCCATTAAAAGAATGTCATTTTAAAAATAAAAATAAGAATAGTAATAATAATAAATTACCTAGATCTGACAATTTACCTATGTCACAATCTAAATATGTGTGCCCGACTTACCGTCCAGCCTCCTCCATTTAATTGGACATATCGCAGTAAACCTCAAACGGGGGGCCAGTCCAATTATTAGGCTTGACTTCATACCAAGGGCGTAGGAACCGGGGGGGCTGGGGGCGCCAGCCCCCCCAGTGAAAAATATGGGGGGGGCGGAAGTATCGTTCCGCCCCCCCGCTCCGCAAGTCAGAAAACCCCTTTTTCATTTCCAAGTGAGAAAAAAATCTCATTTGAAGCACCAAATTGCATCTAAGGCCAAGTGAAAATGCAAAATTCTTTACAAAATGGAGTGGGTGTTGAAGTGTGCTATATTGCACCAAATTGCATCTGAGGCCACCTGGAAATGCAAAAAAATTCCAAAGGGGAGGGGGACACCCCCTCCCCTTAGACCCCTCCCCCAGGCCGGCCATCAGTCTTCAGCCCCCCACTCAAAAGTACCTTCCTACGCCACTGCTTCATACACACCGCTCTCTTCTTTACCGTCAGTAAAGACTTGCGAACAATCAGAATATTGGTTTCCCTGACGACCATAACATTGAGGTATACCGTTCCAATATTCACAATCTTCGTTAGGATCACAACCTTCGGAGACGTTACATGTGAGGTAATCGTTTTTGCAAAGACATATTTTATCACAACTTGGAGAGGTGTAAATTTCTCCTTCCTGAAAAATTAAGAAAAATATTGTACTTTTTGGTGACACATAGGCGCTAACAGTTACTTTATAGTAAAATAAGGGTAAAGTAGTAACAGTATAGAGTGTAATAATGATCGTGAAGGACTATTCGTTTGTATTATACATCCACGTTTGAAGTAAAAATAAATGGTTAACCCCCCCCCCCCCCCAAATCATACAATCGTTCTCGCACGTTTACAGAATACAAACAATGAATGCATAAAAAACTAAAACTACGAGATAACTAGACCAATCAGAACTCTGTATGATGATATATTTTTGTGCAGTTTAGCTCTAACAAAATATCTATAAAAGTATAACCATGGTTCTGATTCTTGTAGTCAATTTGGCAAACACTTTACTATACCCTTGATTGCCATTAACTTAAAGTTGAGGTTAACATGCAGGAACAATTTCTTTTGTACGATACAAATGATCAATACAATAAATTTGTGCAAATTCTCACCGGTACGACTGTTTCGTTCCCTGTTAGTCCATGGCCCATGTAACATCCACAATCTTGAAGTGGGACACAATCATCATTTAGTATCAAGTAACCAGTAGGACACACACATGTTGTAATATCAGTACATGCCATGCTGCAGGACGAATTAGCACAAGAGCCCTCACATTTACAGGTACTTAGTACTTGATTAGGTGGGCACGAATCGATGTCTGAAAGAAACAAGAATTGTCAAATCACGGCAGCTGTTTGATCATGAAATCACGTACTATCTTTTGACAATGTAAGGCTTATGCTGTTTATATCGATGTGATATCAGTTGAAAATCAAAATCATTATTAATACCTGGTGTAATGGTAAGGTCAGAGGTCGTTTCGCTTTCCTCAGTATAGGTGACGTTGTCACATCTCTCCTTAAACCTATAACATAATCACAACAACGCTACTTAAATAGAAGTCATTTATTTATTACTAACTTTGAGATCTATAGGCAGTCAATACCCTGTAGCTACTTAGCAGGTTATTAAGCAATTTTTTCAATTAGAGTTGTTAAAGCGAAATTAGTGTTTTTCTTCATTTGCGAAACAAAATTATGCCTGTTGAAAATTTGGAGTACTTTAATAACATGTTGTAGATTGGAGGATTTCATTTATCTCTCGACCGTCAAATGGTAAAGCAAATACATTCTATTTAGCACAATTCAACACAAAAAAACCCCACAAGTTTTAAATATTTAATATATTATTTGGTCAAAATGAGAACTCGAAATAGCAGAAAAACATACATCTGTTTCATTAAGAGATTGATCATAACATATTCTAATCTTTGTAACCTTAATCGCTGGTCCCCTGTAGTGGCAAATACTAATTAAGATTTAATAGATTAGTACAACTGAGTGAATTAGTGCAAGGACAAATTAAAACACTAAGCCTATACACTGAAAACTTAAATTGGTTCACCGACTAACAAAACGTTAGTCCATCTGGTGCCTCTCCCGACTAACATAGCCTTAGTCAGTTGCTATACCGACTAATTTATTCCTTAGTCAGTTGGATTTCTTAGTCGGTCATCTTAGTCCGTCAGCTTAGTCGATCAACAATTTTTTAGTCGGTAAATGTTTATTAGTCAGTTACATTAGTTGGTGACATTAGTCGGTCTTGACCGACTAATTTATATGAGCCACCGACTAGTTTATAGCAGGTTTTACATTAGTCAGGATGGTGCCTCTCCCGACTAACCTTTCTTAGTCGGTATCGACTGACTAGTTGCACTGACTAGATTCACTGAAAGAATTAAACCCGACTAGTTTCACTGACTAGTATCACTGAAAGAAAAGAGAGCAGAAGAAACACAAATAATGTGTACGTTGGCAGTATTTATTTCTGATAAAACTTCTGATGTCTACAAAAGGCTGACTTTCGACAGATAGAGAAGAAATCACTGTAAATAAAATCTGAAAATCTGATTTTTTTTTCCAACAAAGTTAAGACAAGTTAATGGATCAAACATGAATCGCAAAAGTATAGCACTGCACAATAATGCAAAGTTGAGTCTTGGGCAAGGGTTCCTCATGACTTTCGTTTTAAAGTGGTACCCCAAATCGACACCAGTTAAGTCTTCACGAACAAAGAGTGTTTCTCTTAACTACAAATGGCCTCCCACTTGTCTTCAGGAAGCCAAAATCTGCACCATTATTGACCTGTGAACAGAAAATATGATATACGTGTAAGCACAGATACAGATATAGCACATGATAACTCACATTATCATAAACATACATTTACATTAAAATTTTATAACATATTGGGAGGTATACATTTAAATCTAGGTCCCTCAAATTATAAGCCAGGAATAGCAGCTTTACCAAATTATTATTAGCTTTGCACAGCATAACACCAAGTTATTTCTCAAAGCTTAATAATTATGTTAATCATGTTAATAATGATCCCAATAGACCGGGATCCCAGAGGGTTTGGTTAGCTGGGAAGGTAACCAATTGCCTTGTACATCACAATGTTCACAGTGCATTCCTGTATATGAAACCAGACGACTGGCAAACAGACAGTGGTGGGTGTGGCTGGGAGAGCAATTTTAAAGTCACCTGATAGCTAACCTAGATCAGTTTTCATGGTAACCACATCAAAGTAAGTACAATATGTCAGGTATGGCCCCAAGAGCAACAAATGGCCATTGCCAGTAATTATTGGTGGTGGGGTACCCCTGCCAGTGATCTATAATTGACCCCTCAAGGCTGACCTAGGTCAGCTCATGAGGTAACCACTTGAAACCTACTGGAAAATGTTGGTTAGGGCTTCAGATACAACTGATGGGCATTGCCAGTAATTTTTATTGGTGGGGTACCCCTGCCAGTAGACCCCCAAAATGCCCATCCCCCATTGACCTAGATGAGCTCATGATGTAACCAGTTGAAAACTACTGGAAAATGGTATCACTTCATATGTAAGGGATGGGAATTTCCAGTCATTTATATTGGGGGGGGGGGGGTACCCCTGCCAGTAGACCCCCAAAATGCCCATTCCCTCATTGACTTAGGTCAGCTCATGAGATAACCAGTTGAAAAATTACTGGAAAATGATAGGTATCACTTCATATGTAAGGGATGGGCATTTCCAGTCATTTACATTGGTGGGGTACCCCTGCCAGTCGACCCCCAAAAAGCCCCCCCCCCCCTCATTGAAAACCAGTTGAAAACTACTGGAAAACTATTGACAGGATTCTATATGTAAGGGATGGGCGGACTCTGGCAGTGGTGGCCCACCAATATAAAATACTGGAAATGCCCATCCTTACATATGAAGTGATACCTATCATTTTCCTGTAGGTTTCAACTGGTCAAATCATGAGCTCACCTAGGTCAATGAGGGGATGGGCATATTGGGGGTCTACTAGCAGGGGTACCCCACCAATATAAATTACTGGCAATGCCCATCCCTTGTATCTGAAGTCCTAACCAACATTTTCCAGTAGGTTTCAAGTGGTTACCTCATGAGCTGACCTAGGTCAGCCGTGAGGGGTCAATTATAGATCACTGGCAGGGGTACCCCACCACCAATAATTACTGGCAATGGCCATTTGTTGCTCTTGGGGCCATACCTGACACATTGTTCTTACTTTGATGTGGTTACCATGAAAGCTGCTCTAGGTTAGCTATCAGGTGACTTTAAAATTGCTCTCCCAGCCACATCCACCACAGTCGGTTTGCCAGTCATCAGGTTTCATATACAGGAATGCATTGTGAACATTGTGATGTACCAGGCAATTGGTTACCTTCCCAGCTAACCAAACCCTCTGGACTCCCGCTCTACAGATCAGTGAAAATTTGACCAAACTTATGAAGCTTGCACGTAAATGATATACTAGACTGGTTTTTTTTTTAAATCAGGTTATGAAAAGTATCTTAAATATCATTAAACAGTTGGGTACAATAGTTAAACTCACTCTTCCATCTTTTTTCTCTATGGTACTTGTTCCTTTGCTTTTTGGACTCTTGGATAAACTCTTTTGTTCTGCGAAGGGTACCAATATATCATCTTAAAACATGTCTTTAAGCCATATATAACGCAGTTCTCCTCTTCTGTTGTTGCCTCCACACTGGTGTCGTACATCACAGGAAAGCTCACCCTTGACTTAGATATTTGGCTTTTCAATTCCTGCTGGAAGAAAGAAACAGCAAAGTATTCATCATTTGAAAAAATAAATAAATAAAGTTGTCACCACAAAGTTATGTGAGATTTGCTTCCACTATAGTCTCAAAAAACAATCCCAAAGTTTGAAGCAGACTGTATAAAGCTGAAAATTTGAACGAGAGTGTCATCACCATTGCAACCAGAATCAAATGCCCAGAATACAGAGATAATAAAACATGGGCTAAATCTTTGTTTGTTTTTATGATCTTTAAAAATATAAAATTTTAGAAACAGAAATGCACTGAGCCAACTTATTTATAGGCGTAATCGTTTTTAGTTGTTATTTTGCTTGCTCACATAACAAGCCTGTTTAGACCTAGGCTAGAGGAGAATCAGTACTTTGTTACACTAAGTTTGTCTTCGGTCGTTTTGATATAGTCTTACTAGTAGTACTAAAGTATATATTGGACCGGCGAAGACTAGAGAATACCCAGAGTTTTAGCAACTGCGTTAAACTGTATCATCTGATCTATTATTTACGCCAATGAGTTTCATTCAATCTAGGATCAAAAAGAGAAAACTAATTAATCTTAACCTTTAAACTTTGCTACTAAACAGATACGCTTGAATTACAAATAAATGTCAAAAAAACATCATAATCTAAGAATCGATGCATATACATATACATAAACAGAATAATTTGAATTCGCGCAAGTGAACCCTGCACTACATTGGACAGAAAAAAAAACGTGCAATTAGACCAAACTAAACATACTCAATTTTCCGTTACTTCTACATAAAATATCAATGCAAATACAACAACTTACTCTTTTGGCAGTATACTAAAAGCACATGTTATAATAACTTCAGACTATCAAGCTTTCCTGAGAAAAAACGGTTAATACTTCTTACAGTAAGCAAGTCGACCGTGAAGGAATGTCGCAATTGTTTCCTGGGCGTGACCGGAAATTAAATACTAAAAAATGATAAATGAAAAGGTTAAATAGAACTGAAGCGTGCATCCTGACTGCTCGCAACATATAATACCGTTGACTAGCCAACATAATTTGTTCAGCCTACTGTGACTGTACGTTTGAAGGTCTAGCCTTGCTTATTCAATATCACAAAGCCTACCCATTTAGATTCACATGGGAAATTACAGGAAATCTTTACCAAATGAGTGTAGACTTCAAATAAACTATTGAGCCTTATAGTTCCAGCATTTGTTTGGGAATAAATAAGAAGATTATGTGCCACTGTTCAATCTAGCCCAATACACACATAACACATTGTTAATTGGTGTTTAGGATGCACACTTTAGTGTTGAGAATGCACTGCAGTACCCAGTAGAAGCCTATAGGCTACTCACTGTCATTGCACTTGTGTATTGCGAAACGCCAACGTGACAACGGTAGCGTTACACTAACCATAATACAGTACTAGTGCCAGTGGCCTAACAATTAACTTTAATTTTACCTTCAAATTAAAGGAATAACAGGTAGGCCGATGATGCAGTTAATACCTCCATTCTTCTAAAGACCTTCTTGGGTGATTTACGGTTGAAAGTTGCTTAGAGTGATCGTATGAAACTATGCCAAGCCCAGCAAGCTGCCGTTGCCTCTCGGTTTCCAAATTGTAGTGAATCGAATTGGGTTAAAATACATTAGTCTGTCGACACCGACTAAGCTACGATTATGGCGTAAATCGGGTGTCCGTATCGTTCTTAGTCCATGGGTTAAAATACCTTAGTCCGTCGCCACCGACTAAGCTGCGATTATAGTTTCCTTAGTCAGTGTAAACTAACTAAGAAGCAGCGATGAAACGAAGATTTTTGCTAGTCCGTGTGCATTGACTAACGTTACAGACTAATTTAACGTTAGTCCGTGGCAATATTGACTAGTTTATTTTTTCAGTGTACATTACAGGATATAATATACCTTCTGGCGAAGTACTTGGAAATTGGGCTTCAAAGTCACATAAATCTGTAATAGAGAATATAAGAAAATCCCTTTGATATCTTTGTTAACTTTAAAAATTTTGCTTGTGTAGTTAATTTTAGCCTATGTTTTATTTATAATATACAAATAATGAATGGTTATGAGTGCAATAGTGCAAATATTTCATGAGTTGAAAGATGGAATGTTCCATTCAACTCGGCTGCGCCTCGTAGAATGGAACAAATTACATCTTTCAACGAATGAAATATTTGCACTATTGCACGAATGGAAACCTTCAAATTTGGATATAATTGGATGTAAAATGCACTCATGCAACAGATTGTTTCGAACAGACAGCTTTCTCTGCTCTCTTACCATTGAAAAAAAAGTGCTATAAAAAAAAGTATTACACATGGTTCTATTTCATAGAGTGGAATAGAGCGGATTTTGCATGCAATCAACGAGCAATTGACCAATCAAATGACCAGAATACAATTAGGTGTTGTATAAAGAGATACTACACATAGAAAGAGAAGAAATATAATGCAATAAAGAGGATGATATTATAACTGAAATAGTCAGTGTCAAGACAAAGCTCTTTTTTTTGTTTAATCAAGTTTAATATACGAGACAAATAATACGGGAGAATCATCTTGTGTATTGATCTTTTTTTTTCTTTGTCTTTAAAGTGTCTTAGGTTCATGAAATGAATCAACAACTGAATTAATATCCGTGTGTTATTTTACTCCTCGAATCAGCTTATCGTATAGAATACATAGAAACACTTTTCCCTTAATAATATTTGGGTAGACAATTGTTAGAAAACGTTAGCGAGCTTCATTCATGATCCCGCGTTCTAATCAGCACGTTTACATATACAATATTGTTTGCTTAAGAATGCACACATTGAATAACGAATACGGCTACTTTTTTCTGCACATTTTATTAAAAAAGTAAAACAATATATTTTAAAGTGACATACTACCCGCTGATGAGATGTCGACTGAAATAATCACCACGAAGATGAAAAACATGACCAGTTTGACAGTCAAACTGGTCAGTATGGATGCAGTCAAACTTTGACTGCATCCATACTTGGATATATCAATCAGCACACACAGCAGCATATGATTGAATGACAGTAAAAAGTGCAGAAGCAATAACGATGGTGATATTTATTGATTACAATGTCAACTGTCTCAAGCGCATGCGTCAACTTGATTAATTAAGTACCGTAACGAAAGAAAGAAATTTGGTGAAAATATGACAATAAAACTAAACTTGACAGGCCACACTATGGCGGTATAGGTTAAGTTCAGTTTGTTAGATCACTATACATATATACTTTGTCTTTTAGAAGTCCTCTTTTCGTTTAACTTAACAACCTCAATGATATTTATCACATCAACAGTCATCAAATTGTAACCTTTAAAGGCGATATCGCTCATAGACTTTATTTTGAGGGCGCTGGCATTACCGAGGTTTCAGTGGGGTTTACTGGGACCCCGATTAATCACGTGACCTCGGTGACAAATTTAGATCAGTGAATAGCGCAGGCAATCGTATGCGTAACAAGCCCGTACCCATGCACACATAATGTTATAACACAGTTCCATTTTTGTAACGTCGTTTTTTAACCTCTTTCCTGTTCAATCGGTAGTCTGTGCACAACTACAACATTACATTCAACGATTCTTTCAGCATTCCTGCAAATCGTTTGAATTCTATTCAGCGTTAAATCTGTTTCAAGATCTGTTCTACGATCTGGAACTCTTAGATCAGGAACTCTAAGATCTGGAACCTCTAAGATCTGGAACCTCTAAGATCTGGAACTCTTTGACTGGACCCTTCCCAAGTCTGTATTTACCATTGCTAACATTAAAACTTGTCACAAAAGTGATTTGTTACCTACTAGCATTCATATCGTTTGTTGTATAATCTTAATCTCCTGCCTTATTTTTCTCGTAGCCTGATTCCGTGTGGATATATAGTGCGGGTGTGGGGTGGGGAGGGCGGGGGGGGTTTACTTTCTCTGTTTGTCAATTCTTAAGTGTGACACAGTAAGAACAGGCGAGATGTCGTGATGGTATAGTTTTATGTTAAGTTTGTTATATACATCAAATATCTGCTTATTTGTTAGTTGTTCATTTCGTATTTATATTATAGATCAGATTGGAAATGATGAGATAAATATTATCATGATATAACTTGTGGATACATAATTATATGGTAACAGATTCGTAGTGAGTCCGTGCACTTACTCGTATTGTGACATTATTATTGATATTCGCAGTCCCGGCAGCCCCCTCGTGGAATTGTACTCATACTCAGGCATTCGAATATATATATATATAATATATATATATATATATATATATATATATATATATATATATATATATATATATATATATATATATATATATATATATATATATATATATATATATATATATATATATATAAATCCGACCGTTAGGCAACACTTCATGTGAAAAAAATAGCACTTAGGGCACCATTTGACTTAGGGCGACATATATACTGTCGCCCTAAGTTCTGCCTTTTAAATTGGAACGATAGAGTTACATTCTGCAAATATTGTTGGAAGCGAGTCAAGGGGGGTTGAAAAATGTTCGTTTCTATTAAGATTTATAAAGATTAATTAAAAACTAGGTAAATTAGAAAGCATTGAAGATGGGCATTCTGATATGGCTATATGTGCGTGTGTTAAAAACAGCACTTTCGGCAACATTTTGATTATGGCCTTTAAAATGAAAATCGATATGTATATGTTTATTATAAAATCACCCTTTTAAACATATTACCCAAAGGAAAAATATATTAGCCTCTTTTAAGCAATGAATCGCGAAAATGAAGATATATTGCCAATATTGTATTGCACGGTATCTTATTGCACCGAAGAGAAGCCGGCCCTCTATCACGTTACGCTCTTCGCGCAGTACAGCTATACGTACGTACGCGAACCTCGATCGTGCCTAGCTAGCCTATCGAGTATATGCCTAGATACAGTTCATCCAAATGCAGATGTGCGAGTCACACGGCGCGGGAAGAACGGTAAGTTAACTATTTGTGTAGTTCATTTAATGGCATAAGCGGCCGTATTATATTTTCGAAGCACACTCTCCTTGGCTATTATTTATGGCTTTCTCCTAATTACGCCAGCTGGTTAGGTCTATAGGCTGTGCATAACGTTAGGACTAACTCAGTTAAAACGTAACTATGCTTATCATAAGCCTAATTGATATTATCGTGTATTACTATTAGACTAGTACTTGGTAGTACTAGGGCAATTCCAAACGTTTCGCGTCAGGGCTTCAGAAACTTAGAAGAGAGTTGTGTTTGGAGTATGGATAGGTTTTTTCACAATTTTGTTTTCCTTTTTGCTGAGCACTCATATGAATATATATTTGAGCTAGGTTGAGCTTCATTGATAAACAATGATTCATTATTTGACCGATTTTGGACTAGCCTAATTATAAAGGCCTAGTGCCTACTGCATTTTGTATGGAAAAAAAGGTCATTAATTGTAACAAAACATTTATCTTGGGATTTCTCTGAAAGCACTAATTCAAATCACCTGTTAACAATACCACCAATACTATTGGCCTATGTGGCAAATACCACCTGTAAGCTTGGAAAAATATGGCATTATCGCTGCCCGCGGGGGAAATTTATTATAATGCTCCAAGAAGTCCCACTCAAAAAAAAAATGATCAAAGAGTTCCATTGACAACACAAATCATTTTTTCTGTAATACAAAAGTTCAATAAAGTCCTTTGTAAAATTACTTCAAGATACTGATTACACACAATTCATTAAATCATACCCATAACAACCATTGTAAGCATATCAATTCCTCAGCGCCATTCCCTGTGCGGCACATGAACTGAGTTCGACCGCCACAGTTTTAGGCCTATGACTTAACCATATAGACCATTTTCCTACAGCCATAATGTGAAAAGTTTATACCGAAAAACTTAGTTCAAACTGCACTAAACAGAGAAATGTGTTGTCTCTCAAGTTCTGTTCTTTTCTTAACAATACAGTTTAAAATTCCACCGGACTTGGGTGATTTACGATGCAAGGTTAATAAATATCGAACTCAAAACCCTCATTGATAACACACAGTAAATACTGAAGAAAATCACCATTTGATAGCCGTACTTTGTTTGCGTAACCTTCCTCTTGAATATTCATCGACAAATTTAGTTCAAACGGTTTTGGGAAGTATTTTTTCTTTATATATAATAACTTTAAATTGATGTTAAATTCATTTTCATTGGTCACTATCTTCAATCGGACCAAGTACAATCCAATCGAATATCTTCTAAGAAAAATACAAGTTACGCTTTCTTCGGTGGGCACGCCGTTACGTAATATGTGTATCCTGTACTCTGCAATAGGGTACAGCCACACAATGCACAGTGTTCACCTACAACGCCACAGCCGAGATTCGCTTTCAAAACGTCATATTATATCGAACTTAATATTATTTCAAAGAAAATGACCGTAGAATATGCATCATTAAATGTTGAAGCAAGTAATTACCAATTAACTTATCTAATGCAATCCTAATTATAGAAACACTGTTTAAGACCCCCTCTGATGAATGGAATAGTTCAACCAACTTGTCCGCACAGAGCCACAGGATTTTCGGTCCAGGTGATGAGTCATACGCGTCGGTCAGTAAGAGGGCTATTTTGAAGGATGTTTAGTGTGCATTTTAGAAAGAAAGGAATTGATATGTCTGATTGATTCTGCTAACTTTCCAGAAATAATAAATCCCAAGAAAAACAATCCGAAATTTGTAAAAGCTTGGACGGACACATGATGTGCATCTCAACAGTGACTGGTTCAATATACCCTAATGTTGAACAGAAAGAACATTTTCAAATTTATCACTGATGAATGATGTTGCGAGCAGTCGGGATTACTGCACGCTTCAGCTCTATTTAACCTTTTTATTTATCATATTTTAGCATTTAATTTCCGGTCACGCTCAGGAAACAATTACGACATTCCTTCACGGTCGATTTGTTTACTGTAAGAACTATTAACCGTTTTTTCTCAGGAAAGCTTGATAGCCTGAAGTTATTATAGCGTGTGATTTTAGTATACTGCCAAAGAAGTAAGTTGTTGTTTTTGTATTGATATTTTATGTAGAAGTAACGGGAAATTTAGTATGTTTAGTTTGGTTTAATTGCACGTCTTTTTCGATCTAATGTAGTGCAGGGTTCACTTGCGCGAATTCAAATTATTCTGTTTATGTATGTATATGTATATGCATTGATTAGATGCATTGATTATGGGTTTTTTTTCTTCTTTTATTTGTAATTCAAGCATATCTGTTTAGAAACAAAGTTTAAAGGCTATCATTAATTAGTTTTCTCTTATACTGTTTGATCCCAGATTGAATGAAACTCATTGACGTAAATAATAGATCAGATCATACAGTTTTAGGCAGTTGCTAAAACTCTGGGTATTCTCTAGTCTTCGCTTGTCCAAATATCACAAAGTGAGAATGAAAACAACTCTTTATCCTAATTTTTAGTTGATTTTCCTTGTCTGAACCTTCCTTACAGTACTGTATACATCTGGGAAATGGACAGAACAATTTCTAAAGTATATCTATAATTTTGGGAACTGTAGTACCCTACCCTAGAAGGGGAAAGTTGAAGGTCAATAGTGCAAAGGAATAAATAATCTTGTTTGATAAGGACTTTAAGTACATGGGAGGGGGGTGTAGAATATCACTTCATAACATCCCTCTTGCCTTGAGAAAGTTTTGAACAAATTTCTCTTTAACTTGTGAAGTAGGTAAACATCAAAGTTACATCAAATAAATTTCATTATAAAAGGATCTTACATCATGAATATAAAAAGCATATGATAAAAAAGAATACAAGTGAAAGATATTTGGTCAATGAGAGGTTTGATGTAAATGAAAGGAAAAGGGCTGTTCCAACCCTTAAATTTTTAAAATGTATTTTACACGTAAACAATAGCATATATATGCATTCTACTTTCAAGCAGTGTTTCCGCTAAGCCGATATGACGCGATTTTGACGCAATGGCTTGCCGATTTGACGCACTGGCGTTCAGAGAGAGAGAAAAAAAAAGAGGGTTTCATTTTCTCCTGAATTTTGTACAGTTTGAATAGAAGTAAAAAATTGTTCTAAAAGGCATGATGTTCAGAACTTCAACTTGAAGTGAAGAAATTATTACTGTAAATTGTTTCAAATTTATTGTCAGAAATGTTAAATTAACGATCGTTAACTTTACCGTAGCGCTGTTTTTCTATTAACTCGATTGATGTAAAGCTAAATCATATAACGTATATATGCATTGCCTACACTACGATGGTTCGCAATACCAGTGTACTATATATAATATCTGTATAGCCTACCTTACATAAGATTGCAACAGGGTCAGAAATAAGCGGGGCGACCGGTGATTCGCCCTAGCAAGTGCTAAAAAAAGCCCTTCGAAAGCACAATTGCGAGGGCGAAAAAGAAATATAAGAAAAACGGCCTCTTAATATCAGATGTCTGTGTAAATTTAATTGTGACATGCTTTTTGCTTTAGTTAGGGTTTGCAGTAGCAGCGCGAATCGCACAAACAGTTCTCATAATCCAGCATCACATTTGATCAAATTTGAAGCAGTGCGAAGGGTCGTGCACAATCACCGGGAAATTCCCGCGCAGTCACTGGCAAATTACGGCCTCTACTAAGCAATTTCAGTACCAGCGACAATAACCTCATATCCCCGAAAATCTCCGACCACAGAGTAGCCTTACTTCAAACTAAGTCAACATGGAACTCTAACCTAGCCATCTGATTATTTGCTCAAGTTGTGTCGCAAATAAAAAATTAAAATATCCAAGAAACACTGCAATCTCAGAAAACATGTTAGCCTAACAACCACACTAAGTCAATAGGAAATGTAGCCTAACCATCGGTTTGCAAAAAAAAAAATAACAATACTTTGCGTAGCGTTGTTTTCATACTTTCCTTGCTGCTATCATCGCACGCAAGGTAGCCAAACACCACACGTAGTCAACGGGAAAATCTAGCTTAAGCATCTCTTTATTCGCTGAAATTGTGACGCAGTTAGCTAGAACTAAAATATCCATGAAATACTGCAACCTTCGACCACATGTTAGCCTAACAACCACACTAAGGCAATGGGAAATGTAGCCTAACCATCGGTTGCAAAAAAAAAAATGCTGGAAATCGGCAGTTTGGAAGGTATGTGCTATGTCTTAGAGAAGGACTGTTGTATTTTACGTACACCGTCGCTGTGGCGATAGATTGAAGGTTTCAACTTCGAGTACTTTTCAGCGGTAGCCTATAATGGTTTTGTATTTGGTGGTGGGTGATTTGATCCACACACGAAAAAATACATGATTAAAGGAAAGGACACCTTCAGTAGAAGCATTGGCGTAGGAAGGTACTTTTGAGTAGGGGGCTGAAGACTGATGGCCGGCCTGGGAGAGGGGTCTCTTTGTTTTTTTTTGCATTTCAATTAGGTGGCCTCAGATGCAATTTGGTGCAATATAGCACACTTCAACACCCACTCCATTTTGTAAATAATTTTGCATTTTCACCTGGCTAGCTTAGATGCAATTTAGTGCTCCAAATGAGATTTTTTTCTCATTTGGAAATGAAAAAGGGGTTTTCTGACTTGCGAAGCGGGGGGATGGAATGAAACTTCCGCCCCTCCATATTTTTCACTGGGGGCTGGCGCCCCCCAGCCCCCCGGTTCCTACGCCCTTGAGTAGAAGTAAACCTATGTTTTCTATTTCAGTTGATGGGTTATTGGTTTTTCGTCAAATATTCAGTGGATTGACGTTATTTGCTAAACGATCGCAAATTTTGGCAATTAAACTTTCAATGAATTTGCTATACGGTCGCAGCTAACTAGGAAGAGGGTAATTGTGCTTACTTGATCCTGATGAATGCTTACAACCTTTTCCGTAAACAACATATTGAACTTTGGAAAAGCGCCCCTTAAATCTTAAAAAAGCCCTCGTAAATACATTAAGGGGGCGTTTTTAACTTTTCATTTTCCAAAATAGCCCCCAGAGCCAGATCTAAATTCCTACCCTGCATTGCAATTGGTGCACTATATTTGAGCCAAATTTAGCTTGAAAAGTAAAGCGTAATATGCATCGAACTAATTTATTATTATTTAGCAATCATGGTTTAAATAAAGCTCAGGGTTCCATGCGTCAATTTAAAATCAGACATTTGATTGGCCGATGTTTAGTACACAGGGGCATAGCCAGTATGTAGCACTGTAGGCCTGGGCCTACACTTTTTTGGCCAAGTTTTCCTTTTTTGTAAAACACCCATAACTCAAATCCATAAGCTTGCTAGACGAGTTTTAGAGTATAGACAGGAACACTATTGAAATGAACGTACCTGTAGCAAGAATATGGCTAAGTTAGGTGACCTATTCTTCTGTCATCTAGGCTTTCATTTCTATCGTGTGCCGTTTTAATCAACACTCTACCTGCCGAAAAAGACTAGGATCCGATCTTGTGAGTTTTTAAGCATCTAGTTTAGAACCCGATTACGCAGATAATATTTCAGTTGAGAAACATTCCACAGTCAAATAAGCCTATCGTTGATTAACAGTCTTTATAGAGCTGCAGCACTTTTTGCCTGTTGTTACTGGCTTACTGTACATGTACCTTGCATATTTTAAATACATTATGTAGTATTGAATTAAGTACTTTTTTAACTCCTTTGTTTTGGGGTTTAAAAGTGATATTGTATGAGGTGTCTCAAGTTACCAAGAGGCCAGGGAACCAAAATGAACACTCGGGAAGGGCCGTTTCCGGCCATCTGGGGGTTTGTAAAACCAAAATTGTTCTTGTACGCTCCGCGCCAACCGATGGTGGCGCTCCGCTTAGATAGTTGTGCCTACAACTTTGAAAATCCTGGCTACACCCCTGGTACTATACTATTGGCAAAAAACATAAGAAAACATTGACCAATTGTGTTTTGGGTTCAATAAAGTAATTTTCCCGGAATTTTACCCCTATCTCCTTAGACCCTTACCACAGGACGGGGTGAGTCAAATATTTAGATATTAGCCATTTTGACTCAATGAGAAATTTCTTAGAGGAAACACTGCTGTCCTGTAAGAAAAACTATGTCACTTGTAGCTGACTTTTCCAGTCCATTTAACTTTCTCCATCCCCAAAAGATGTTCCTTTTTATTTGAGGCATTTTTTCATTTCCTGTTGCTTTGTATATATCTATTATGTAGATCGTTTTTAGTATACATGTACCAGAAAATACCTGAAATAAAGCATCTTTTCCCATTCTTATTTATTGAAGGATCACCACTTATTTATTGAATAATGACATCGTTTTATGTATTATTTCATTCCTCCAGTGAATCAGATGCTGTAGCAAGTGAAGGAGGAAAACCTGTAACTCCCGGCAGTATGAGGCAGTGGAAATTATCCACAGATGAACCTTACTTGTGAGAAAAACCCAACTGGATGCTGTTCGAAGGAACGTCATTATCCTAATAAACCCAATGGCTCATGAAACGGTATCTCCTTTCAAATCAGCTTTCCTCATTTGCTCTATAGGGAAAAACTAAAAGAGCCTACCTAGAAGTCAGGAAATTTGTCCGTGCAAAAATGAAAGCACTACTGTGTGAGTTTTGTATGCAAAAAATATCTGAATGACTGTGGTGAATGGAGAAAGATATTTTTTCTATTGTTGTGAATAATATAAGATTTAATAAAAAGTGCTGCTATAAATAAGTATCAATGTTGCTGTGTTTGTGTTATTGTTTTTGAGGGTGAACTGTTTCTTTTTTTTCCTTAAACTTTCAAGTTTGTTACTTTACTCTTGTGAGTCTTGTTCATAGATTGAAGTAAAAAAATATTGCAATGTAAGAATTAATTTATAGGGATCCAGACAGTGTGATCAGTGGCTTTAGGAAGCAGGTCAGGCCATGGGAATAGTGATGTCACTGGGGGTGGGGGGGGGGGGGGGTGGTGCCCTTTTGAAGTCTGCCATATGAGTATATACTTTACTCTTTATCCATTATTGCTCTGGGTCCCTGATTTGACCTTGGGTCTGACCCCATTGTCATCAGGGTTGAAGAAGTGTGAGCAAGACTTCACTCTGCTACAATGAAGGAATAACTGAAAGAAGCATAGCCTAGCCATTATACCATTTCCCTCCTGATACGATCAAGTCGCTAGAATAAATACTCTCTTCAAAGAGATGGTGTGCACCTTGGTATCGGATTCTTCTGGAGTTTGAATTGAATTTGAAAGTTGAAAGGAGTTTCAGCAGAAACTGTCTGAAGAAGTTCGTGTTGAAGGTGGTTGATGGCAGGTACACACTCTCTTCCACTCCCTCTCTCCTCCATGTGTGTTTATTCTCTCATTTATGTCTCTAACATAGTTTGGAGTATATACATATATAGGCCTAATGCTCAGGAATATCGTAGCCTTAGTTAAAGCTAAACTGTTGATGCCTTTGGCTCCTCAGTGCGGTCGTATGTGTTGTGTTAATCCATTGTTTCACAAATGTTAGCAACTCACAACAATTAAAATATGTTCATTTAAATTCATATAAAACTACAGATCTCACTTGGCTGACATTGAAACACTATATATGCTTTACAAAGTAGTGGTACATCATACTGATCATGTTTATATGTCAAAATGATCAAACGATCAACACTAATAGAGATATCTGCCTACCACCTATGTTTTTCGATGACGTGTTACATATATATCGTTTGTCAATAAAACAAGACGACATCTTATTATACCAATAAGTAGCCTTCCTAGTGAACTGCGCACATGAGACTGGTTGCTCGAAATGTTGTCAAGTTGTATATATGTAGCCGGTCAAAAACGCAGTGACGAGGCTTAAATATATTTTTAGGTTTGGGAAGATTACAAGTGACACCTCCAAATCAGGGTAGGGCCGATTTACTCTGAGATCATGGGGACAACTTAAAAAGGCGGAATGCTCACACAAAAACGAACAAATAAAGGTAAAGTGGTGTGTTTACGATGCACATGAACGTTGTATTAATATCAATGGGGTTACTTAAGGTTATATGTGAAATTATATAAATGGGTGTAACTTACATATCTCGGAACTCTTACTTCTTATAACGACTCCACTGAACTTAATGGAAAAATAATACTTATCAGTCCCAACGAAAATAATAACAAAATCGCGGCGCGGGTCGACCGAATACAATTTGAGAACGAAATTGTCTCCTTGGGAAACTTCTAGGGCGGTTCACTTAGTTGGGGACGTCTCTGGATTGGGTGGTTCTCTGGACAGCTCGCGATTCGGGGAAATAACCTCTTGGGGCGTCTCAGCTTGGGGCGTCTCTAGGAGAAACTGTTCATCACTCGGGTTGGGTAATCGCAGGGGTTCACTTCCGGATCCAAACATTGAATTAAAATGGGAATTTATAGTTCAGTTCCATCACAACAGAAAATTATATCGTTGCCAGATATTAGTACAGGATGAAATAAAGTTCTGCCTCCATTGGTACAGCTCCGGGTGATAAACTTTTATTAAATATGAAATCTCCTTGTAAAACAGTTCCAGGTGTTTACTAAAATAGAATATCCATTTGTAGAACAAGCTCCAGGTATTCACTAAACTTCTATAAAAACTCCATGGGTAAATAGCTTCAATTAAGTGTCCATTTAACTTCTAATTAATTTATTACTGGTCCTCTACTCTATTACTGGTGAAGTTAGTCTAAGAAAATAATTATGATCTCTTGCCCAACCATTTCAAACTTAATCCTTCTCCTCTAACTATTACAAACTCAATCCTTCCCCTCTTCTCCTCTAACTACTGTAACTACTGTAAACTTAACTCGGCATCAGTGTCTTATCTTAATTTCCCCCTACCATGCTACCTTATTCACTCCATCCCATAATAATAAGAATACATCCCATAATAATAAGAATTCATCCCATAATAATAAGAATACATCCCATAATAATAAGAATTCATCCCATAATAATAGTACAAGGCAACTTACACATGACCAACTTAAACCAATTAAACACAAAGCTTGGCTCATTGAATATTCATGATTTGGCCTTTGTCTCAACTTTCCCCCCTCCTACTCTAGACCAGCTTGCCCTCCACTTCCTGGTATCTGAGGTCCAGTGACCAACCAGCTGTCAATTAACACTTAATATATAATTTACCAGACACATTACTTAATTTATGGTGTCCTTTGGTACATTTAAAATAATCATCTATCACCAAACAAATCATCTAACCAAACAAAAGTTATAAAATTGTCTATTTAACCCACAGTTCTGAAAAGGGATAGACTCTTGGAGCCACTCATATATTCCTAGAAAATAGGACCACGCAAAACAATTACTTAGCTTAAGAAAAAGACAGGTCACACAGGGCCACCCGACCACTAACTGTTGCCATGTAGTAGTTAGCAATAAAAGTGAAAATTAAGGGAACTCATAAATCTACCAAGTAAAGGTTATTCATTGTCAAATGAATAAAAACAAACAAACAAAAGAAAATGATCAAATGAATAAAAACAAAGATAAGAAAATGATTAAATGGATAGAAACAAAAGGTGGAAAATAAAAGAAAATGATAACTATGCAAAACATTAACCAGGTTATGCTCTGGTTACATATACACGATCGGAAACAACTACCATCGACATCGTTATCCCTCGTAAACAGGCTTAAACTCCCAGTCCGCCATATTTTCCTGGCAAACCTCATCAAACAACTCATTCTCTGCAACCGAGAAGACATTCTTCCAGGATCCAATGACACCTTGAATTAAAAGACAGAACGAAAACAAATACAACAAGATTTAGATTTTAAATTTGAACTCAGTGTTGTCACCCATGTTGATGATTGCATGCAAGGGTTACACCCATGCATACCGACCATACATACGCATATCCATAGCCTATGCAATCATATGAATTCCTATACACCCTCATTCATAGGCCTATTATATGTATTGAAGTTTTACACACATCGATTTTATACGCATTTCGATACATATCATATCATTCGTAATCTTTCATACGTTAACGTGCGGACTTAACACTTACGCACCGTAAACATGTGCATAAGTTTACGACTAAATTCAATTTCCGCTATGCATATGGTTGATCATGCGCACAAGTAACAGTTGAAAAAGATTTTGAAAACGATTTTGAAAGTAGTCAATCAATACCCCTCCACCCTTTCCCCTGTCTAGTAACCTACGGGATCCCATCAGTTGCCATATCGTTTGAGTTCACAAAGCAGTGACCCGATATAAGTGACGAAAGCATGACGTCACAGTAGGCAACGTTCACTGATAATTCGCATGGGCCGTCGTCAACCATATCAAAACTCATGGTTGAAGAAGACATATATTGCAGTTGCTATTCCATCTTGGTTACGTAGTGTATCTGCATTTCTTAATATAAAGTTGAAATGGGAAACATTCACATATAGTTGTCCCCTGCATGCGAACTGATTTCGCACACAAGTAACATCCTAATATTTAAAAGAAATAAAAATCTTCTAAAGTGTACCACTGTGAATATGTGTACATTGCCGTTAATAAATCGACGTAGCTATAATGATACATAACGATATTTTGTCAACAACAATAACAAGAATGTAATATATTTCACATTTCATACCTTTCTGTATAAAAGAACTCCGCCCCATAGCCTTTGTAATCATGACACCATCGGCTCTCTGTTTCTCGATCTCGTCATAACTTTTCTTCATCCCTTTCATACTTGCATTCTCCTCTAATCGCCTGAGAGAATCCTCGTCTAGTTCTTCACCGAGAAGAAACTTTGACAGCGGTCTAGCGACGGACTGAAAATCCTGTATTCATCAGCGAAGAAAACGTGTGAAGTTTATAGATGAAACATATACGGATCACATATATAACACAACTGATTTCAAACGATGACTTTATTCACACAACATATTCTTTTTTGATACTGCCGTTGGTCCGGTTTGTAATCAACAAGAACATTGTGATAAGATAGAAAAGTTCTTGAGGAACCTCTGCCACGATAACATCATAGACGTTAGCACGGGTAAAATTGGCCAGTCAAAATAGGTAACATTCAATCAACCACATCTTGAATAAGGGACATGATATTGAGATATGGATTTCAATTAATTAACTAACATTAACTAACAATTAATTAACAGTTTACAATAATTTTGTCTTAAACAAAAGTTTCACAATTTCCAATATGAACACCGGAAACATTTAAACTGTTACAAATCGCGGTTTGTAATCAAGTTCAACAAAACAAAAAATACCGCAGGGATTTGGTATAGAATACGCAACTCAGAAACTGACAGATATAGCTTAGACCCTTGGTTTTCAACCTTTTTTCGATCACGAGCCCAATTCGTCTTCCGAGCCGTCCTCGCGAGCCCATACCCTACCCTGCAAAGTTATCAACTTCATAAAATCAATTTCACAGCGTTTATTAGTGTATTCTTGACACAAGTGTCCCGGGGACTCAATCAGAGCTATGTATGTTCCTCCGTGATCAGATGACAGGTACTTCCCAATTAGAGCCTATCTCAAAGATTTCTTGCAACCCTCAATGGTACAAGGCAATGGTACAAAGCAAGGCTTCCACACATCATAACCTTGGTAAATACGTAGTGTGCAGTGGTTGGTGGGAGTCACCGAATTCTCTTATACTAGTCTTATAGGGTTAGGGTTGAGTAAATTTTACCCGTTGTACAAGGTTTCATCGAAGAGGCTTCCTAAGAAACATCATCATGTGCCTTCGCCACCAGCCCCCCAAAATGCCACAACTTTTAATCATTACTGGGGCAATGCTCGCGAGCCCACAAAATCGGCTTCGCGGGCCCAAATGGGCCCGCGAGCCCAAGGTTGAAAACCACGGCCTTAGACTATGAAATTCTATATACAGCACATTAGTTTCTTTAACTTAATACCTGAGATTAATTTCAATGTGTGCTAGTGAGTGGAAGTTTTTTTCATCGTAAGCATCTCTGATATAAAAGGGTAAGATGATTGGGAGGAGGGGGGGGGGTGGGCTTGCTTCTCCTTTAGAATTATACAGCTTTTAATTAATGTCAAAAATTCGATCTTGATAAATCAATGTCAACTCACCAGCTTTAGCTTTTCGTATGAGGTGAAGAAAACATTCTCTTGTTCTCTATGTGTCCAGTAGGTATGTACGTGGTCGAACCAACTTCCGTGGCTCACTAAAAGAGAAACATAGTTGCACTCTTTTAAATACCTTTTAAATAACAAAAAGTTAAACTTTCTTAGAAAAGTAATGAGAGACAATATACAACAGACAGTTATGGACAATTATAGGGAGGGGTAAGATTTGAACTTATGGACTGGCGTCCCTGGGGATGGGTCTAATTGGAGGGGCTTCCCATTCTCCTTCCTCTTCACTATAAGAAATTCGAAATAGTGCGATCTTTTTCAACGTATACAGAGAACATTTAGTGTTCAAGAAATTTGACCTGCATGCTAAAATGCTTTTAGATCTTAAATGTGACACATCTCGTTATTTGCACAGCAAAAGTTTTAGGGTATAGAGCCCACATTATGCACGCAGACAAATTTGTTTTGGCTTGTTGAAGTGATGTGCCGTTGGCCCTGGGGGAGGGGGGGGGGGGTAAGGGGAGGAGAAGGGACGCTTGTAATTAAGGATGTTTAAATGCGAAATGTTGCAATTCTTGCGGCAACTTACAAAGCACATCTATTTTTAAGAAATTTCATATAACGTCTGTAGACCTAAAATCATTTTCCTTAATTTTGTTGAAAATGATCAAGCTTTTATTATTTTCACAACATACATAGTATAATTTACAGTATGCGGCGGAGGTGGTGCACTCTATAATGTTGAAAATATTGTCAGCTGCTAGTCACGTGATGGACTAGAGTACTTATGAATTATACATAAGGTAGGTAGGCCCACGTTGCTCAAAAATTCCAAACCAGGTTAGCTTAGTTCTGTGAATTTTGCAGCTGACTCTTTATATTACAAATTCGCTGAGTTATCGTATTGAACTCTATATGGGGTGATTATTTTATTTTGAGACAATTAATGATGGAATCATATAGGCCTACTTCACATTCACTTTATAATTTAACACACAAGTGGAAATTGGGAGTGTATTTTATTTTGTCTTAGTTTTCACTGTAAGCACTGCTAGTGTAACCATTGTAATATATGATGAACCCATACGGTCGGACGCTTACCTGAACGAAGAAGTTAGCTGCGAAGCACTACAAGTTAGTTACCTAGATAGGATCCTTATATAGTGTTCCCGAATATAAATATCTGTATATTAGGTTTTCATTCGTACTTTCTTTAATTTCTTTTGTAAAGGGGGGGGGGGGGGGAGGGTTCTTGCATTGATACATACATATTTGGAAATGATATATGTTTTTAGTTTGAGTGGTACTTATTAGACAATATGTCCGCTAAATAAGTAACTGTTAAAAGGAGAAAATGATTAAATATGAACAAAAATTTATTCGTGGAAATAAAGGGGCTCTTCCATTAACCATGTTGTCTTCGGAACCTGTAACGGTTGAAAGGTGTTTCTGAGGTTATAACAACGCTACTTTCAGCAGAATTCAACAAAACTAATAAAATAATAATGATATGGACTGTTTACGATTATATTACTTCCATATAGTCGGAGGTGAAGATCCTTTCAGGGCTAATTATTTGGTAGACAAGGTTGTAGAAACTCGACGAAATCGAAGTGTAGGTTGCATTGGCACAGTATATACTAGTACAACATAGGGGTTTCTATGGATACAAAGTCACGTGACACATTTGAACTTGATGGAGCTAGAACGACCGACCATTAATACAGCAGGCCACATGGTGGTCTTTTATTCTGAAACTTACTCTCGCCGGACAAGAACATATTGAAGAAAAACTTCCACATCCTCTGGTCTTGAACTGGACCCATGGGTGCAAGAATATACCGGCTCAAGGACGCTAAGGTATCCTTAGGATTTCTCATGACGTAAAGGATCTGGAAAAAAAGATAGTAATATTTATCCTCGTCAAGAAACGATTGCTGTGTTGATGATGATGGTGATGATGATGATGATGATGATGATGATGATGATGATGATGATGATGATGATGATGATGATGATGATGATGGTGATGTTGGTGACGACGACGATGATGGTGATAATGGTGGTAGTGGTGATGATGATAATGATGATGATGATAATCCTAATTACGATACCGATGATGGTGACAACGACGACGATGATGGTAGTGGTGGCGATGGTGGTGTTTGTGGCGATGATGGTGATACTGGTGAGGATGATAATGGTGATGATGATGATGTTAATTACGATAACGATGATCGTGACAACGACGACGATGATGGTGATGGTGGTGGTGGTGATTGTGGCAGTGATGGTGATTACTACTTGGCATTGTCATACACAATACGTATGATAAATCATATGAATAGATATTTAATAATTCAAAACACATGACAATAGACAACAGAACCTTGGGATAACAAGGGGACTTGTAATGTGCATGTGACATTCTTAACGAGAGTGGTTATTTAAAAAAATAAAAAAAATCTAAAGTTTATGTTTGGAAAATTTGCATTTAGATTGTTTGCTTATGGGGCTTGATAAATATCTTCAATGCACAGCTGCGAACATTTTCATGAGCAATTTATTCATTTGAACTTACCCTCCCTTTCTTGCCCTCTGTTAGTTGTTTGGGCAAGAATTTCCACGGTAGATGGGTAATCATGACCCTTGGGGACTCCATCTCCGCAAATATCTCATGAGATGGTGTCGTCATTTCAGGCGGAAAGAGAAATTCTACTCCAGTCCCAAACATCTTCATCCTGTCGATATCATCTGCACGTCCCTTTGCTAATACCAGCAGAGCTATTTCCCACATCCAGTGGGTACCTGATATATGGAACAAAGATTACTGATATTACAATCTTGTTAAAAAATAAATATACTGCCCGCTTCATTTAATTTGCACTTGGTAATATTCACAGTTAACGGTCCTCTCACACTTTTGAGTGAAGACAATTTTATTATAGACACACTGTCTTTTGGGGGATTGGTGGGTGCATATATTTTGTATCGGAGCTACTGTTGTTCGATTAGTTGTACTATATCTTGATCTTGATCGATGTCCACACATATCGCCCATAGGGTTGTTGACGTGTGTCCTTCTCTTCCCGGATTTGATAATGTTGTCCAGCAGCTGATTACCAGAACCGCCAGTTGGGTTTCACAAGATCTATACTACTACACGTCTAAAGCCATGTTGTTTTTCACATGATCCAGTATGGCATAAGGATTAAAATGAGCCGTACTATGTTACTGACAATAATATGCGGCTCCAGTTGCTTGCAGCCTATCATACTATTACTAGTAGGCGAAACTGGACTATGGTAATTTGACGGTTTTGATCGGTCCCCTATATATCTTGACTATGGGTGGCACATTTGCTGTACGCCAGTCCTGCGGGATTGTTCTATAGTGGAGATAGACTTGGCGCCATTGTATCTGAAGAGCATGCCTTCAAAATCCGTACGGTCGGGATATTTTGTCGGGCCAGTTGCTTTGTGGATCTTAAGTTCCTTCAGAAGTTTCTCGATGCTAGCTATGACTAGTGACAGTAATATAGGGCATATAATGATCTTCGGTTTATTGTTGGTAGGTCTTGCGGATTTTCTTTAGTAACAAGAGCCCAAGGGCACTGTGGTTCCTTGCTTGGGGTATATGACAATACACATAATATTATCAAGCAAGATTGGGCTCAAATAGTCCAAGTAATTGTGGTCCTACATGTACCCATAAAATAATCAACACTATAGCCAACACTATTGTGATCACAAAATGTGATCAGATTTTTTATCAAAAGGCACTTTTGAGATCTAAATATGGCGTCGAAAAAGTAAGAAATATAAGGTCACCTACAAGCGAGTCAACAGATATGATAACATTGGTGACCTCAGATGATATAACCTTTAAGTTTGAAAATGTTCCACCACCCCATTCACAACTTGTCCCAAATTATCAACCGTGTCACACCTTGGCATTGGGATTTAATTGCATTAAATGTCTAAAAATTAACTTTGAACTTGTATACATAACTTCACACACAAAGGTCACCCGTAGGTCAACCAATTGACATTTTGATCGGTGAGACCTAAATAGAGCATCAAAACTGTAAAAATTCAAACATTTTTTCTTTGCCCATTTTCTCCCCAAAATACTACTTTTTTAACATTAGCTGACCTTTGGTGACCTTGGATCACATGACCGCTAGTTTGAAAATATTCCCCTATACCATTCGCAACTTGCTCAAAAAAAATCAACCTTGTCACACCTTGGCACTGGGAGTTATTGCATTAAATGTCTGAAAATTAACTTTGACCTCATATAACTTTGCACACAAAGGTCACACAGGGGTTATCCCATTGACATTTAAGATCAGAAGGTACCTTTAACATCTGAAAATAGCATCGAAACTGTAAAAACCACAAAACACAAAAAGGTCACCAGAGGTCACCGGAGGTCAAATTGAGGTCAAGGGTCACCCAGATGCGGGTCGACAATTGGATTACATTGAAGCAACTCCCAACCCTAACGGACAATTTGTTCTCAAGTTATCGCAAAAATACTAGTTTTTTATCATTAATTGACCTTTGGTGACCTTGGATCACATGACCGTTAAGTTTGAAAATATTACCCTATACCATTTGCAACTACTCCAAAAATATCAACTGTGTCACACCTTGGAACTGGGAGTTATTGCATTAAATGTCTGAAAATTAACTTTGACCTCGTATAACTTCTCACACAAAGGTCACACGGGGGTCAACCCATTGACATTTTTGATCGGAAGGTACCTTTAACATCTAAAAATAGCATCGAAACTGTAAAAATCCACAAAACACAAAAAGGTCACCAGAGGTCACCGGAGGTCAAATTGAGGTCAAGGGTCACCCAGATGCGGGTCGACAATTGGATTACATTAAAGCAACTCCCAACCCTAACGGACAATTTGTTCTCAAGTTATCGCAAAAATACTAGTTTTTTAACATTAATTGACCTTTGGTGACCTCGGATCACATGACCGTTCAGTTTGAAAATATTACCCTATACCATTTGCAACTACTCCAAAAATATCAAGCGTGTCACACCTTGGAACTGGGAGTTATTGCATTAAATGTCTGAAAATTAACTTTGACCTCGTATAACTTCTCACACAAAGGTCACACGGGGGTCAACCCATTGACATTTTTGATCGGAAGGTACCTTTAACATCTGAAAATAGCATCGAAACTGTAAAAATCCACAAAACACAAAAAGGTCATCAGAGGTCACCAGAGGTCAAAGTGAGGTCAAGGGTCACCCAGATGCGGGTTGTCAATTGGATTACATTGAAGCAACTCCCAACCCTAACGGACAATTTGTTCTCAAGTTATCGCAAAAATACTAGGTTTTTATCATTAATTGACCTTTAGTGACCTCGGATCACATGACCGTTAAGTTTGAAAATATTTCCCTATACCATTTGCAACTTGTTCAAAAAAATCAACCTTGTCACACCTTGGCACTGGGAGTTATTACACTAAATGTCTGAAAATTAACTTTGACCTCGTATAACTTCTCACACAAAGGTCACACGGGGGTCAACCCATTGACATTTTTGATCGGAAGGTACCTTTGACATCTGAAAATAGCATCAAAACTGTAAAAATCCCCCAAAACACGTAAAGGTCACCAGAGTTCAAATTGAGGTCAAGGGTCACCAAGATGCGGGTCAACAATTGGATTACATTGAAGCAACTCCAAACTCTAACGGACATTTCGTTCTCAAGTTATCGCAAAAATACTAGTTTTTTATCATTAATTGACCTTTGGTGACCTTGGATCACATGACCGTTAAGTTTGAAAACGATGCCTTACCCCATTCACAACTACTCCCAAAATATCAACCATGTCGGACCCTGTCAATGGGAGTTATTGCTGTTTTTAATATATTGGTTTTTGGCATCTAACTGACCTTTGGTGACCTTTGCGGGCACCAAAAACAATAGGGATCTTCCTCTTACTATGGGCTATCCACCCAACAAGTTTCATCATGATACATCATTTCCTTATTGAGATATCGTGTACACAAGCCAAGCGTCACATACACACACACACACACACACACACACACGCCAAGTTGAACGCATAGGTTCCTTGCTTTGCAAATAGCAAGGAACCAAAAAACTGAGCAGAATTGGGTATTAAGGACCTCGCGACTCTTTCATTTGCACTTGAGGCAAGGCGACCGGTGCTCTGGAGAGGACTAACATCAAAAGCCTCTCGGCAGGTGGGTTTTATATATCGCCAGAATGGTTTGGTGTTATTAGTTGCAAGGGTGTCGGAAATATCATGGATATAGTTTTCTGAGAAGTTTTTTTTTACGATCTGTCATTTTACGTATGATCTCTTTGAATTTATCCTAATTAACGAAGTCTCCAGTTCTACGAGCCTTATCATTAAACTTACGTTTTTTGTTTCATTCCTTTCTCAGGTTTTCAATCATCCATTATTATATATAACTTTACAGTTATATATTGTAACGCCGCCAACGTCTGGTAGTGTAAAACCTGTCTCGAAACCAACTGGAGGAGAGTAGGGGAGGTAGATGGGGGACGGGTACAGATTAACTCTAAATCAGGAGGCAGACACCAGAGTTGTAAGATTAATAAAAGTATAATTTCTCATCTCGTTCTACATCTACAGCGTATAATACAATATTTACATTTGCCCAATATAACGCACTGGGGTCGGGCACAACCCAATGATAAACATGGCTAAGTTAGACTGGGCTGCGCAAGGGTCGGGCAGTCTAGACGTCTGCAATCCACCGGTGTCGGGCAGCACAGGCTTCGGGCATTCCGCTTGACTCGGGCAGCGCAGGTGTCGGGCAATCCGCTGGACTCGGGCAGCGCAGGGGTCGGGCAATCCGCTGGACTCGGGCAGCGCAGGGGTCGGGCAATCCGCTGGACTCGGGCAGCGCAGGGGTCGGGCAATCCGCTGGACTCGGGCAGCGCAGAGATGCGGGCACTCTAAAATGCTTAAACACATTTGTTTGGACTTAGCAAATATCAAAGGCTTTACCACGAGCCGCCGGAAGGAAAGTTCCTTGTCTTGCACTCGACCGACTCTCCGACCCTCTGACTCACTCATTTACGAAAGAACCCTGCATTAAATACCCCGGAAATAACCCCCGTTTACACACGTCCGTACATAAACTGTAAAAAAAAGGCTTAGACCAATCAGGGACTACTTGTATATATAACTACGGTGAGTTGCGACCAATGGGATCGACTCACACACCCACCGCCGTGCCTGCCTATGCCAGTCACGGGAATACATCGATATAGCAAAATTACGTAATCAGTTCCTGTTCCGGATAAACATCTCTCGTTACCTCCGCGGAGCGCAACAGATGTTACCCCTGAGGGAGCGAAACGTATCTCACTAAGGAAAAGTCGTAGCTTTCCGCTACATTTCCCCCACCCGAGCTACAAATGCGTCCTCGCATTTTCTATACCCAAAAACTAACTAACAATACAACAATTAATTAAAAAAATGGTTCCTCTTAAAACAAATCACTTAATTTACAATATAAAGTGAGGGCAAGAACGTATGAGTTTAAGAACCAATCGTTTCAGCTTGAGTAACTCCTAGTTACAGTACATTGTTTACCAAAAATAGCACGAAATAAGCATGAAAAGAAAATCAACTTACGTTTGATAAGAACATAAAGAAGGTAGTGAAAGAGGGTCCGTAAGTAAAATGTTAAACATAAAAATACGAAGTGTCCGTTCAAAAAGCACATAATTATCCACTTTTGTTCAATAAACAAAAACAAAATGCTGCGACACAAATGTTGTCCAAGTAAAAATAAATTTAAATAACGAGAATACATGTGTCCATACAAAGCAACAACGTTTTGAAACAATTTTCCGTGATGGGTCTGGTTAACTTCGTTCCCGGCGATAATTTCGCTAATCATTCAAAACGGAATAAGCGTCCACAGAAAATTACAGGTTACGAAACCATGTATATAGAATGTTCTCTCCGGTATATAGAATAGAAAGAAATTATTTACAAAGTAACTGAAAGTTCGTTTCGCTGAAGGGTTGGTTGTCTTTAAAATTTCTCTACAGTTACGTAGATCCTCCCATCCTGGAGTACCACCGTTGAAATCCTCTCCTTTGGTTGTCTGTCGTCGTTATTACCCACCATCGGTCTATTCGCATCTTCTATGGCCTTTTTTAGTACCTTGCGGGTCTGGTCTCCGTCGTTCGGCTGAGACAGGCTTCTTTTGAGTGGGGTTACCACTGGTGTTGGGGGAGTGTCCCTCTGCTCGATAGCTTCGTCCAAATGGTTTTCTTGCTGAAACTCCGTAGCCGAATGGGGTGATCCAACGATAGTCTGAAGTGTAGGCCAATCTGGCCGCTGGACCCTGGGTGGAGATCGAGGTTTGGAGGTACTAGGCTCGTTAGGTTCCTTTAAGCCTAGGCTTACCTGCCTGGTGTCTTCCGATTTATGGCGACTACTCTTATGTCGAACCACGTCGGCCTTCTTATTAGACGAATAATCACATTCTTCACATCTAAAGAGTTTCCTGCCGTCCCCGTGTTTCTCCGCATAATGACGTTTCAGTTCACTGAGATCAGAGTAACGTCTTTTACAGTCTCTGCACTTGAATTCGGCTTCGTATAAGTGAGACATTTTTAGTTGTTCCTGATGAAGATGCAACCCGGAAATGACTGTGTGGAAGATCTAGCTGAAACTAGTGTACGGCATAGTGTCCGATGTTTTGTTTTTCATGCCACGGTGGAGGAAAGATAAAACCACTATGGCAGTCAACAAGGAGATCCGCGGTGGTATTATCTTACGTAAGGCCAACGCGTCGACGCTACTGTTTTTGTAGATTTTCCACCTCGGTGACCGTTTGCTGAGGAGCTTCGCTGATCGAAGGCTTCCGTAACAACCACAGGGGCGGATCCTCTCCGATATAAGGCTTCAGACGGTTGTGATGAACTACCTGCGGTTTCTTCTTAGGTCGCATTTTAACACGATATATGACATCTGAGAGTTTCTTCAGAATTTTTCCTGGCCCGTCCCAACGTTTCTGGAGTTTAGGGGAAATCCCTCTTTTCCTCTTGGTGTTTAGCAGCCATATCAAATCCCCCTGAGTAAACTCCTGGTTGTATGCACCTTTATCGTGAAACTTCTTTTGTTTATCACTGGCTAGTTTTAGCTTCCCTCTTGCAATCTCATGTATTCTGTGCATGGTCTTATCTAACTCCAGTACATATTTAGGGGTAGGCTTACGGGGACTGTCCGTCTCGTCGGGTAGCCTGGGGAGTTGGGCGCTTAACGGCAAGGTAACCATCCTTCCCAGCATGATTTCAGCCGGTGAAAACCCGGTGCTTTCATGCTCCGCGGAGCGATAAGCCATTAACAGGTACGGCAGCCACGCATCCCAGTCTTTCTGATTTTTACTTACAACAAGGGAGAGCATATCTTCTAGGGTCCGATTAAATCGCTCCACCATCCCGTCGGATTGTGGATGGAACGGTGTCGTCCTTGTCTTGTGAATGTCTAACAGTCGACACATATGTTGGAATAGTTCGGATTCAAATTGTCGGCCCTGATCAGTGTGAAGTTCTTCGGGGACACCAAACCTGCAGATAAACTCTTCAACCAGTACCCTGGCGACAGTTTCGGCTTCCATGTCGGCTATTGCAAATGCTTCTGTCCATTTTGTGAAATAATCAGCTATGACAACGACGTACCGATTACCCCGACTCGATACTGGGAGTGGTCCCATGATATCCATGGCGCAACGTTGTAGTACGTGTCCGGCGCCATACTGCTTTAAGGATGCATTGGCCTTTTTCCTAGGGCCCTTTCGTGAAGCGCATGCGTCACAGCTCTTACACCATTTCTCCACGTGGCCCCTATAACCACTCCAGTAATACAGTTCTCGGATACGTTTAAGAGTCTTCTTCGTCATAAAATGGCCTGAAAGCCTATGGTTATGGGACTTATCCAGGATTTCTTCTTGAATTTCTTTTGGGACTACCAGCTGATGCAGTTCGCTATCTCCCGCGTCCGTCTCAAATTTACGATAGAGTACACCCCCTTTAAGAAGTAAGCGATCCCATTGGCTCCAATAGTTTTTTAAGGCCGGACTGCCTGCAGTTATTTGCTCCCAATTCGGTCTTGAATCCTGCACTTCTTTCCAGAGTAGTATAGGCCCAATGTCGCTGTCGTCAATTTGCATTTTCCGCAACTCAGCATGTGTCCATCTGTGGAACCAGGAATATGGTTGACTTTGTGAAATATCTTGATGGTTCTCCACAATTCCAACAGCAGGCTCTGACTCATTTCGTCTGTTTATTACAAACACCTGTTTCACGGTCGGCTCCGCAAGATTTGCTTTGTCTGCCTGATCTTCTTTTTCTTCGGATTTTTCACAGTGTCGGCATTCATTGCAGGGGCGTCTTGATAGGGCGTCAGCGTTACCGTGTATTCTTCCTGGTCGGTGTGTTATGTCAAAGTCATATGTTGAGAGAGTCTCCAACCATCGGGCTAGCTGTCCCTCAGGATTACGAAAGTTTACTAGCCATCTTAAAGCGCCATGATCAGTTCGAACCACAAACTTGGCTCCATAGAGGTAGTGATGAAAGTGTTTGATCGAGAGAACAATGGCCAGCAGCTCCTTACGTGTAACGCAATAGTTCCTTTCCGTCTTAGACAGAGCCTTACTGAAGTAAGCTACAACCTTTTCTTGGGTAGACCCTTCAGTCACCTGGGACAGTACAGACCCTATGGCAAAGTTACTGGCATCACTGTCGAGGATGAATGCCCGTTTCTCGTCCGGATAGACTAAAATAGGCGCCGACGTGAGCTCCTGCTTCATCTTTCTGAAAGCAAGTTCACAGTCCTCATTCCATCTAAAGTCCCTTTCTTTTTCAGTTAGGCGAAACAAAGGTGCGCAAATATGGGAGAATCCCTTTACAAATCGGCGATAGTATGAACATAACCCGACGAAACTACGCACTTCCGTAGTGGAACAGGGAGTAGGCCACTCTAGTACACACCGGACTTTCTCAGGGTCAGGGGCGATTCCTTCGCTTGAAACGACATGTCCTAGGTAGTTGACCTCCCTTCGGAAAAGATTACACTTTTTCGGGTTGAGCTTTAGTTTCGCCTCACGAAGCCTTTGAAAAACGCCAGCAAGTCGTTTAAGAGTTTTCTCGAAGGAGTCTCCATATACGATGACGTCATCAAGATACAGCAAACACGTTTGCCACTGCAGACCCTTTAACACCCTCTCCATAAGTCTCTCGAACGTCGCCGGGGCGTTACAAAGTCCAAACGGAAGCACCTTAAACTGGAATAGACCACTTCCGGTAACGAAAGCAGTTTTTGGACGGTCGCGTTCTTGAACCTCAACCTGCCAGTACCCGCTCGCCAGATCGAGCGTTGAAAACCACTTTGCCCCGGAAAGAGTGTCTAGGGTGTCGTCAATTCGGGGTAGGGGGTACGAGTCCTTCTCGGTTACGTCATTTAGCTTCCTGTAATCGACACAGAACCTAGTGGAGCCGTCTTTCTTTTTCACTAGTACTATCGGTGACGCCCAAGCACTCATCGAAGGCTCGATAATGTCATGGTCAAGCATTCTCTCCACTTCTATCCGAGCCTCACCCTTACGGTGTATCGGGAGTCTACGTGGCGCTTGGCGAATTGGTCTTGCCGCCCCTGTGTTAATCTGATGTTGCACCAGGTCTGTTCGTCCGAGGTCCTCTTTTGATCTAGCAAAAACATCGGCATTGGCTGCAAGGCATTTCCTGACTTCACCGGCTTGCTCCTCGGTTAATTCAGTACAACTTCGCAATGCAAGCTCCTCTAAAGGTTCTGTCAACTGAGTAGGCCCAGTAGGCGGTACACCATCACCCCTATTTCTTCCTTGCAGGGTTCTACAGCCCACAGACGGATTGTTTTCTATTACTTCTGCAGAGTAGCATTCACCTACGAGTGTTCCCTCGTACAGTGTAATAGGTCGGTTCGACGGGTTCATCAGTCTCAGCGGTACCAACTCATTAGAGGGGTCTACGAGTATCTTGGCAACCATCACACCATGTCTTTCGGTAAACCTTTCGTTACACTCCACTACAGCAGGTACCTCGACTCCAGCCATTCCTGGAATTCTCGCTGCTACCATTTTCTCGCTTTCCGGGGGGATCACTACCGTTTTAGCTATCACAACCCTACAACCATCGAAATTCTTTTCGATGTTGTCATGTTGTATACCTCTAATGGTCAGCTCCCCTTTCCCAGCGTCAATGGTACAGTTATACCTCTGAAGGAAATCGTAACCCAAAAGTGCATCGACATCGATGTCTGCTACCCAGATCTCATGCTCTACTGCAAAGCTACCTACTTTCAACTGGAGTCTACCACACCCCGAGAACGCGAGGGGTCTACCGTCTGCAACAGCCATGTCGAGAGATACATCCTTGAGCTCCAAAGTCTTTTTGGCGGACAATTGCTCAAAGAATCCCGTTCGCACTACCGTCAGGTCAGCTCCGGTGTCGACAAGTAAACTCACTTTGACACCCTCTAGCTCTCCCTGTACGTACAAACCTCTCGCACCTACAGACCGCAACCTCTTCCATGAGAGTGGTACATTGACGGGCTTACCATGTGGACTAGTCGATCTTTGCCCTACAAGACCGACTTCTCCTCGTTTTCCTGTTTCTTTGTCTCCTCTGCAGGGATAACATATTTCAGGGGGGAAGGACAGTTCCTCCGAATATGGCCCATCTCTCCACAGTTCCAGCATTTGATAGTTTTCCGCCTTTCTTGGCCTTCCTTTGACACATTTGTGTTGTTCACTAAGAGCAGTTTCTGTAGCTGTTTAGTAAGTTCGGAGAATCCTTCGGTCATTGCTGTCGCTAGTGTTTTACTAATATCATCTATCGCACCACACTTGTTTTCCTGACCTTCTGTCTTCTCTGATACAACTCTTACTACAGCCCTCTTCTGGGTGTCCTTCCTCTGTTCGGAGAGGGTGAAAGCCTCCAGCTCGGCTGCAATGCTCACTGCTTCCTCCAGGGTCTTGGGTCTTGACTGATATATCTTCCATCTGATGTCACGGTCGCTTATGGCATCTATAAAGAACTCTTTCGATAGGGTCTCCTTCATCTCAATAGAGGCATTAGGGTAAGCACGGGAGAGAAGTCGTTGTATATCATGGGCCAGTTCTGGAATACTCTCCCCTTGTTGTCGGGTCCTGTTACGTAAGAGCGTTCTGAATAGTTCTGTCTGGTTAGCTCTCCCGAATCTTTGTTCGAGCGCATCCGTGAGAGATTCAAATCTTCTTCTCTTCGATGCATCAAGATCAGCAAGGACAGCCTGTGCTGGGCCCCTCAGGCTTGCCGCTAGTTGTAACGCCCTTGTTCTCTCATCCCAACCGTTTAGTTCTGATATTAGCTCAAACTGAACTATGTAATCCTCCCAGGGTGTTGAGCCATTAAATGAGGGCGCTGTTACCCTAGAAACACTCAAATTGGGGGCCTGGGGCTCATACTGCGGGTGCCACATTCTTTGCCGACTGATTTTTTCGTCATTGCTCATAGACAACCTTCGATTATTCCCTTCCTCCCGCCATGGATACTCTGGTCTCATACCTGGTCGCAATTCGTTTGTTCTAAAACGCCCCCGGTCGTAGGCCGGAGCGCTTTCATATGCCTCTGTCGGCTGCTGCATTACCATTTGTTCCCTTGGGCCACCCCGTGGTTGCCATCTACTCGCCTCCAGGGCATCCTCTCTAGCTGTCCTCTTGTATCCCTGGTTCATCAACGGACGGCGGTCTTCGTCTCCCCAAGCTTCACCACGTTCGTCGGCCAATTCATACGATCTGCCTACCGTCGGGCGACGATTTTCGTCCCTCAGAGCCTCTGGACCCACAAGAAAGTCAGCCAACCTGTCGCCGTCCCCTTTATCTCCCCAGCCAGGCTCGTCTTGATATTTCGTCGTTTGTATCGGCCCTCCACATGATCTCGGTCTAACTGGCACGTTCAGAGGATCGAATTCATCCACATCAGGGATGTTCTCGTCCGGAAGTGACCACGTAGCCGGCTCGTTCACCACAGACTGTTCAAAAGGGTTAGTCCCAGACATCTCGACTCGGTCCAGACTACCAGATAGGCACTAGAATCCCACCGTTGCCACCAATGTAACGCCGCCAACGTCTGGTAGTGTAAAACCTGTCTCGAAACCAACTGGAGGAGAGTAGGGGAGGTAGATGGGGGACGGGTACAGATTAACTCTAAATCAGGAGGCAGACACCAGAGTTGTAAGATTAATAAAAGTATAATTTCTCATCTCGTTCTACATCTACAGCGTATAATACAATATTTACATTTGCCCAATATAACGCACTGGGGTCGGGCACAACCCAATGATAAACATGGCTAAGTTAGACTGGGCTGCGCAAGGGTCGGGCAGTCTAGACGTCTGCAATCCACCGGTGTCGGGCAGCACAGGCTTCGGGCATTCCGCTTGACTCGGGCAGCGCAGGTGTCGGGCAATCCGCTGGACTCGGGCAGCGCAGGGGTCGGGCAATCCGCTGGACTCGGGCAGCGCAGGGGTCGGGCAATCCGCTGGACTCGGGCAGCGCAGGGGTCGGGCAATCCGCTGGACTCGGGCAGCGCAGAGATGCGGGCACTCTAAAATGCTTAAACACATTTGTTTGGACTTAGCAAATATCAAAGGCTTTACCACGAGCCGCCGGAAGGAAAGTTCCTTGTCTTGCACTCGACCGACTCTCCGACCCTCTGACTCACTCATTTACGAAAGAACCCTGCATTAAATACCCCGGAAATAACCCCCGTTTACACACGTCCGTACATAAACTGTAAAAAAAAGGCTTAGACCAATCAGGGACTACTTGTATATATAACTACGGTGAGTTGCGACCAATGGGATCGACTCACACACCCACCGCCGTGCCTGCCTATGCCAGTCACGGGAATACATCGATATAGCAAAATTACGTAATCAGTTCCTGTTCCGGATAAACATCTCTCGTTACCTCCGCGGAGCGCAACAGATGTTACCCCTGAGGGAGCGAAACGTATCTCACTAAGGAAAAGTCGTAGCTTTCCGCTACAATATAATAATATTATTATCCACATATTTACTGATAAAATCAGTGAAACTGGACCAAACGGTGTCGATGTCGGAATTTTGGATGTAGTCATCGGTAACTTGCTGGTCACCGCTTGATTATAGGGGACACTATTGCAAGTTTGCATCTCCCGAATCCATACTAGCGAGATATGTTAATATACCTGTCGCCGACTAGACAAATACTTAATACCGTTATAAGGCTGTTTTTTTTTTATATATCTATATATATAGTACACTGATTGTAGTATACGAATGTGTGTACTATAACACACAGACAATCAATATATATATATATATATATATATATATATATATATATATATATATATATATATATATATATATATATAAATATATATTTATTCATACTTAGTAAAGATTCCTCAATCCTATTGGTCCATTCAGGTCAGCTGACCGTTGTTAATCCTGTGAGTAACGCACGGTAAAATTACCGGCGGATGAATGTTATCGTATGACTGTATACCATACGTACATGTTTGTCCCTAGAATGGTTGCTATGGGAACCAGAAGTTGTAGGGTATTGATATGATGAAGCCAACTAGTAATTGTTTGTAGTTCCTTGTTATTGAGACCTTTCAAAAATAGTATTATGGCCGCAATATTGCCAAACATTAGTTAAAATGTTATTATGGTTCATCTTTTATGAATGACAGCCTTTCAAAGACGTTTCCTTTATAATTATTCACTATCGTTCAGTATTACTTTATAATTGCACATGTACATTGTTATGCTGGTTGTTAATCGTTAATTCGACTTACGGGGCATCACTTTAATAAATCTTTGGTTATATGTAACCAAAAATGTTTTGTTTTATGATTTTCCCTCCACACAAATGGTAGTGTATGAAGGAACGGGGTTAATCAACGGTCTAGCGTGCGTTACTCACATGATTAATGCACTCCGGGTGTTAATGCTATCGCTGGATGCACTCGGGCTCCGCTACGCTCCGCCCTCGTGCATCGCTTGCATTATCCCCCGATCGTGCATTAATCCTTTGAGTAACGCACGCTAGACCGTTGATTAACCCTTATATATATATATATATATATATATATATATATATGTATATATATATATATATATATATATATAAAATATACAATAATATATACAATATGTAAATGTAGTACAATACAGTACACTGGTTGTAGTGTAAACATAGCCTACCACTTTTAGGATACGTGGTGATGAATATGTCATCGTCTCTCGTCTCCCAGTCTCTAATGATCTCAAGACTCTTCGCAGGTACAAAACCGCTAAACCTCACTCCTTCATACTCGTGCATCTCACTGATATTCTGCAGCGGCTCGGGAATACCGAACATTTTGGAAATTTCCCTCTGCATTTCATTTTGTTCCTCTAATGAATATCTGACCACCATTTTAGTAGACTAGGCAAACACGTTATTTCAGTTGACTCGCAAATCAATCTAACACAGACAGAACCGCGTCGATTACATTTTCCGAATTACATTGACACAGAGTACAGATCGAGCACAATAGCACAAGCCCGTATTTTGATTGTCAGTAAATCACGTTTTAAACTTTGCTCCTTGGTTTGTTTGCAGGAACTTTAGATTTGATACAGTTCAAAGTTTACTTGTTTACAAATATGACGTTATCGTTCGGTAACGTTTAAAGGTTCAGTTTACACTACTTATCTGGATCGATTTCCAACATATTGTGACGTAAGGTGAATTTTGGATTTTATCCACATGCATATTGCGTTGAATTGTCCACCATCTTCTCATACCAATTTCGACAGTTAAAGCAAAATCCTGCTTTTTTTCCCCCTTTTTTAAGGGGGGGGGGGAGGGGGGAGAAGCTAACTAAAATACTTCAGTTCAACAACGTTGGGCAGGGAATGTTAAAAATAAGCATAAAGCACCAAACATTTGACAACGCAACAATAAAATATTTCATTATATCTGTGAGAAACAATTTTAAAGATGTCTGTCAAACAGATTAATACCCTGCATAATAGTAGCAGTCAAAATCTTTGTATCCACAATAGTATTATGCAGTCGCCCCATGTATCCATATAGAGTTGATAGGTTCAGAGGACACATTTACGACATGCACAGTCACCCACAGCGGCGTGGTAAACTTATGGAACGCAAAAAAGGGAAAAAATCAAACAATCAACGTTTATGAAATGGATGAAGTACATAAACAGACATGAAGCCTATATGTAAATTGCACTGATAACAATCTGACAACAGCTGATGATGGCGCAACATAAATGAGTAATGCGGCGTGGTAAATCGGCTAAGGCAATGGACTTGTGATTTTAGGATAGTTGGTTCGAGTCCTGTCATGTCGAGTTGTGTCCTCGGGCATGGTAGTTTATCTCGATTGCCTCTCTTTACTCAGGTGATGTATAAATCGGGGACATACGAGGTCGCATATATTAAAGGGTGTGAAGACTCGCGCACAAAGAAACGTCTCATGCCGGTAATCTTACCTAGTTTCGAATGAGGTGTAACAGAAGTGTTAGACACCACCATCGATTCCAGAAAATACACACACAGCTTGCTACGGTCGGTAATTAGACACTAATATACAGTCAATATATACAGCTACGGTCAATACCAACAAAGCAGTGTACATAGCAGCGTGGACATCTCAGGTCTAGATAAAAGATATCACGTTTCATTATAACTGTCTGCATTTTGTAGCGACAAGAAGAAAACATCATTTGCAAGCAATGGAAAGTTAACTTTTTTTCAGAGCGTGGCATGCGGTTTGGGGCGAGTCTTCAAATCTTCTCAAGTTAAGATAGTTGCATGCACTGGTTTGTCCCTATTGGAAGTCGCTGCTGGGGACACGTTGTTTTTATACGCACTGTTGTGTCCCAGTAGCAGCGACTGTTTGAATTGGACACACTTGGGTGTGACGTAGGTGTGACAAGTTACTCATGGAATCGATCAGTGATGGTGACTGGCACCAGGGAGCTAGAGTAGCAGCTCCCTGGTGACACTGACTACGACAGCAGCGGGCACAACAGCCATACACGATTGCGAGGCGTAGAATGTGCGACAGGTTTAAAGTTCGGCAGGTGCCGATTTCCTCCCCATTTCGATAGAGGCAATAGTTTTGTCCGTTGCTCCAAATTAGCCTCTTGTTTCAAGGCTCTAGTGATCGACGGTTGGCTTCTGTGCTCTGGTTATACACCCATGTGGATCAACATCGATAAAAAAGAATCATATACAGTTTGAGTTTGTAAAATAAAATGCCATATATTTCAGTGACACAATTAGCCAGCGTAACAAGCAGATTTTCTCCCCGCAATTTCATAATTCACTTCACTCAGAAAAGGGGGAAATTGAATATTGAGTACTGTAAACGAACCTTTTCATCGAGTATAGCCTATTCATACTGGAACCCCATGGGGTACCTTTTTTGTCAACCATCAGCTCCATTAAAAATTTAAACGCGAAGTGGCAGAGTCGATCGAGTATTTCGCAAACTTACTACTCTCTGCATAAGTATTACCAACGCTGCATATTTCTTTTTCCCTTTCCAACTTCGTTTTTCTTTGTTATGAATTCATATTTTAATTGTATGAAAACCAATAAATATGTTTTTTTGTTGTTGTAATAATGTTTATATTTAAGCTTATAATGACATTAACAAAATGTGGATTCTGTATATTAAACAAGTACATTACAAATCATTCGTAAATGACAAAGCAATAAATAAAAGATAACAAAAATATGGATTAGCAGTAACATATAGGTCTGCACTTAGAAGCACGACGTCGCCATCAATTTAAACTTATAGGAGCATTCAAGAGTTATTAGCATATTTTTAACATGAATATCTAAACCAGAAAAGCTGTAGAAACAATCACTACTACCCTCTTATCGTTTACTTTAGTCCCCCAAAAATTGTAGCAATAACGATGAGATTAGGCAAACGCTGTCATGACTTTAAGTAATTAAAGAAAACTTAAGTAAACAAACCTAACATTTAATAACAATTACAGGATTTAAGAAAAGTATCTTCACTTGACAAAAGGTTAAAAGCTCGCTAATTGTGTGCGAGCGCGTGTGTGTGTGTTCAAAACATGTATCATAATACGTTGGTTATATGCTTTACTATGAATAATTTATATAGGTAATAAATACAATTATACATTATACTTATTTATAATTGACGCATATAGAAACATTCGCTACGAGGACTTTGCCCAAGGGAGGGACGAAGCCCTGTATGCAAACTATATAAGCGTAGCGCCACCATGTATTGGCGCGAAGCGTACAAGACAATTTAGGCCAAAAATACCTCCCAGATGGCTGGAAATGGCACTTCCCAGGCCTTGTAAGTTGCATCTAAGCATTTTCTATTTTGAAATTGCTAGCGATATTATAAAAATAATAGAAGAAATATGCTCAAAGAGGGGGCAGTCTCCCCCTTCGCCCCACCACTCCTTGGCTATACGCGCCTGTATAGAAACCAATCAAATCATTATACGTGTTTAGAACCCACACCAAAAAACACACACACAAGAACAAACAAAAGACAGTCAAAAGCAAGACAAATAGCAATATCAACAAACCAAACATTATTTAGTAAAACTGTGTGTACAGATTCTAAATAAAGAAGTATAAGGTAAAAAAGAAACGCCTTTATGGAAAGCCATTATAACATTTAATCGGGAATTTTTGATATCTTAAATTGTTTTTTATTTTAGATATCTAAAATTCTATTTCAGATATCTAAAATTAAATTCGAGATATCTTAAATTTAATTCGAGATATCTCAAATTTTATTTCAGATATCGGAAATTGAATTCGAGATATCTAAAATAGATTTCGAGATATCTGAAATTCTAATTCAGATATCTGAAATTGAATTCGAGATATCCGAAATTGAATTCGAGATATCTGAAATTGAATTCGAGATATCTGAAATTGAATTCGAGATATCTGTAATTGAATTCGAGATATCTGAAATTGAATTCGAGATATCTGAAATTGAATTCGAGATATCTGAAGTTTAATTCAAGATATCTTCAAGATAAAATTAAATTCGAGATATCTTAAATTTAATTCGAGATATCTGAAATTTATTTCAGATATCGGAAATTGAATTCGAGATATCTAAAATAGATTTCGAGATATATGAAATTCTAATTCAGATATCTGAAATTGAATTCGAGATATCTGAAATTCTAATTCAGATATCTGAAATTGAATTCGAGATATCTGCAATTGAATTCCAGATATCTGAAATGCATATTCAGAAATTCCCCATTAAATGTTAAAATGGCACGTATGGAAAGCCATTTTAACATTTAATTGGGAATTTTCAGATATCTGAAATTGTATTCGAGATATCTGTTATTGAATTCGAGATATCTGCAATTGAATTTCAGATATCTGCAATTATTTGTAGATATCTTAAATAAATTTGAGATATCCGTAATTTAATTTGAGATATCTGAAATTATTTCGAGATATCTGAAATTCCTTATTAAATGTTAAAACGGCTTTCCATACGCCCTCCATGAAATACCGGAATATAGTAGAGAAGTCAGCGAAATTGACCGATCCCCGTGTGTTCTCAACTGCATAAATAAATCAAAGATTATTACCATAAATTGCTATAAACGATCCCTTTATATTTCTGTAAAGAAAGTTAACACTACCACAATTATGATATATGAAGGTCAAAACTAACAAAGCCAGCCCCACAGTTTTAATTAATTTAAGGATTAGCGGACATATAATACGAAAAAGGGTCTGATGTATATATACTCATGCAATTCATGATCTTCTGTGTTTCGATTAATTAAACGATTGCCCGGATTTTCATGTCGGAAAAATTGATTTGGTTACTGAGTCCTGGACCAGTAGCCCACACATGCACAACAACCCAACCGGGGCTGTTAAGAGAGCTGAAACCGGACTCTTGAAAGTTAGTTCTGTGCCACCATCCACCTTGAGTTAGAGCAGCTACATTTATATATATATATATATATATATATATATATATATATATATATATATATATATATATATATGTTCAAAGTATCTCTTTCGAGATCCGGCTTTAGGAATCACAAATGATTTTCGAGTTGGATAGCATCATGTTTGATCTCTAGAGTAGGGCAAAATATGTCACCAAAAACAGAACTAGTATTGTTCGATATAGGTGACAAACGCCTACAGTGGAATTACGATCTTCCTTACCGGTTTCGAACCTCTGGACATACAATCAGCGTCCATAGCCTAGTGGTTAGGGTGTCCGCGTACAGAGCGGGAGGCCCGTGGTTCGAATCCCGGTGGAGGCTGAAAGTTTTTTCACTGTTCTTGATTTTCCAACTCATTACGATTTTCATTTATATATATATATATATATATATATATATATATATATATATATATATATATATATATATATACAATGGTAGCAAGTTGTGCTGGTTATAATAGGTCTCCAAAGGATCGTGACTTTCAGTTCAGTTCAGTTAATCCAGGATAAATTTCAAACCAGTTGTAAATATAGGCAAAGATATTAGAGGCACAATCAAACTTGATATGAACAAAGGAAAAGAAAATGTAATGGTCGAGATAATTAAGTCGTGGAAAGTAAATTAACCTAGCCAATTACCATCGTAACATTTTTTCATACTGGTATGTTGGTTAGGCAAGTAAGAACACTACCGTACCGTCTCTCTTCTTTTAAATTGTGTTAATACAGTACAAGATTACTGCATGATAAGAGGGGGGGGGGGTTCTATTTGATTACTATGGAAGGGTAGAAGGAGGTTGTTGATAACATGTAAAAGAAAACCCCGATCATGAAGCAAGTTGTTAAAGTAAGGAGTAAACTGCACATACGTCATTCAGATCTATAAAACTACATTAACATATATGATCGTGAAAGAATTGTTCAAAGAAAGGAATGGTGAGCAATAGTGTACAATAATAATAGACACGTGGGGGGAAGGTGGGGCACAGTGGATCAGCAATTTTCATTTTCAATATATACGCATTTTCCTGGTAGATACACTAACATACAATAGCCATTGTCCAGTACTATAATAAAATCCCCCATGATTGGAGTAACATGTTTCCTTCATTTAATTATTCATTAATTAGTGATCCACTGTGCCCCACGCCCGAGGCAGATTGAATCATCCCATGGTGCACAGTGAATCATGTATGAAAACTGCAAGATAAAATACAAATAAAATACATCAAGTACTTTCTTTTATTGGGCACAAGCACCTAAAATCAGGGGTGTCAGTCCCTGGTATGTCCTCGCATTGCAAATCGGCATGAAATGAATGCCCTACCACAGGTAATGAAAAGTAAAACATGAATGCTAATGTTGCCAATTTTCCTTTCTTTATTCCGGTGCCGCACCATATTACTGGATATTTGGACCTGTGAATGTGTGAGAAAACATATCCAGTTATGCCTGTAGGTCTAAAGTAGGCTATAAAGGAGCATTAATAGAGCTTAGGCCTATGCATGTGACGTCACAAGTTGACTTGGTGGCATAGGCGTACGGGACCATTTCAGTTTTGGGGGGGGGGGCAGAACTTTTTGTGCCCGAAAGTTCCCTTGACACTATCTAAGCGGAGCGCCACCATCGGTTGGCGCGTAGCGTACAAGAAAATTTTGGGCACACAATGCCTCTCAGATTGCCGGAAACGGCACTTCTGAGGCCTTGCAAGTTGCATCTAAACATTCTTTATTTTATAATCTCACGTTTTAGAAATTTACACTTCCCCAAAAATTTGGTATATTAGAAGAAGAAAAAATGGTAACATCACTTTGAAGGGGAAAAATGGGACAGTATATTTTTTAAGCTCCTATTTAGTTACCTTATTTATTATTTTAACACAGTACTCAGCTACCTCCAGAAAAACATACATTGTTCAACGACACGTAAGCGGGATAATGTCGCTGTGTCGGGTGAGACTGCAATTTGTCTCACAAAAAGTATAAAATATAACAAAGAATATGATAAACCCGTACTTCTATGCTTGTAGGCACCCCCCCCCCCACCATCCATGAAAAAGAAAATGTTTCTTCTATATACACTCATGTTGGGGATATCCAGGTCAAGGGCGGCGGAAGCACTTTTAATCTGGGGGGCACCTACATCAAAGGGCACTTTGCAGAAATTCGATTGGACTGATGCAGCCCTTTATTTAGTACCCTTTATAACTCTTATTGTATTATCTTATTTGTGTATACACATCACTCCATCAACGCCCCCCCCCCCCTAAAGGAAAATATGCATACTAGCACTGCAATATCCAATACGCAAATTGGGAAACAAGGAACAAGTTTTCTCTGCCCTTTGATGTAGGTGCCCCCCCAGATTAAGCTTTCAAAATGAGGTGAAATCATGCTAGTTGCTAATGTAGGAATCTTCCCAATTAGACTGGTTTTTTCTTGTTAATATTTTAACAAATTTTCCGTTCGAAATAGTTTTAAGTTTGACCCACAGAAATTCATTAAAAGTCACTGGCTTAGCCAGGATTTGCAAAGTTGTATGCACGACTATCTAAGCGGAGCGCCACCATCGGTTGGCGCGGAGCGTACTTTAAAAATTTTTGGTTTTACAAACCCCTCAGATGGCCGGAAACGGCCCTTCCCGAGTGTTCATTATGGTTCCCTGGCCTCATGCTAACTTGAGGCACCTCAATTTTTATATAGAAAAAGGCACATTTTTAACCTGAGGAAAAGTGGAGGGGGGGGGGCACGTGCCCCTGTGCCCCCCGGTTCCGCCGCCCTTGGTCCAGGTAAACAATTGACTAGTTAGAAAAAAAATTGATCTTGCAAAAAGCGTGGTAGCCCAGATGAACTGCGCTTACGGTGGTGTTACACGGAAATATTCGGGCATCATGATGCTAAATAAAGAAAATCATGGAATTGTCGGGCAAAAATTTGAAAAAGATTCGGGCAAGCTACTGCATATTTATATTCCAGATGCCTAAAAAAAATATATATATATATATATATATATATATATATATATATATATATTTTTTCTCCTCTTAGGCTGCCCGAATTTTTCAGGACTTTTGCCCGAATTTCTTGTCCTCTGGAAATTTGGGGGGGGGGGCAGTCTGCCCCCCTGCCCCCCGCCTCGTACGCCTATGGTGGGCAGCACAATTAAAAATTTTGTGGCGCGAAATAATTTGGCCACAGTAGGCCTAGGCTATAGGCATAACACACATGCATGTGTTTCACGTAACCACACGCACGTTTTTTTATTTTTTCATTGTAGCCATAGCCTACAGGTGATGACGCAAACCGTCACTATCGATAATTTACCAGTGTTGTTATATAACAACATCATTTAGCAAAAATACATTGTCCAAACATTCACATAGTATGAGAAACAGATGTGATAAAGTCCATGGGGCACAGTGGATCACTGACCAATGTGATTCACTGTGCCCCGATCCACTCTGCCCCAATATGGTTTTGCACAATGATTGTTACCTAACTATAACACTAGGCTCAAACATGACTAAACACATAGTCCTATATCTGTTGCTAAAATATTTTATTCAATGATGATGAAGTCAACTTCATATGAATTCAACCTATTTTTAGGAGACTTGGATGATGACATTCAAAATTTTAGATTTGGAGATGAAAATCAAGAAATCCTCACCAATTTCCGAGAAGCTGCGCCTCCCTACTAACGTTTCTGTGACTTGTAGGCTCAAAGGCTTGTGTTGAAATGGTGGCGCTATACATTAATAACTTCTTGACTTTCTAGAGTTATCCATGATGATTCACTGTGCCCCGTGATCCACCGTGCCCCACCTCCCCCTATGATTATTTGCGGAGACTTCAGGGATTACGTATAGTTATATTGTCCGCCCACAACGCTTCATAAGATCCTCAAATTATATATGAAGCACTTTAATTAGCCTTCCAGTATGTCTTTTCTTTATAGAATAACAAAAAAACGGTCAAGTTAGTACCAAACCGTTAGGCTCACTCGGTGGCGTAGGAAGGTACTTTTGAGTGGGGGGGGGGGGGCGCTGAAGACTGATGGCCGGCCTGGGGGGGTCTAAGGGGAGGGGTGTCCCCCTGGATTTTTTTGCATTTGCAGGTGGCCTCAGATGCAATTTGGTGCAATATAGCACACTTCAACACCCACTCCATTTTGTAAACTTAATTTTGTATTTTCACCTGGCCTTAGATGCAATTTGGCGCTCCAAATGAGATTTTTTTCTCATTTGGAAATGAAAAAGGGGTTTTCTGACTTGCGAAGCGGGGGGGGGGGGGGCGGCGGAATGATACTTCCGCCCCTCCACATTTTTCACTGGGGGGGGGCTGGCGCCCCCAGCCCCCCGGTTCCTACGCCCTTGGGCTCACTACCAAATCTGTCATGGGAGCATGTTCGCTAATGGAGAACTTGTTTTGACACATTCCTGCATCTCCAGAGTATGCTCCAAGCCGTAGAGTATATTCTTGTGATTCGTCGGAAATATTAAAGGAATCGTATACGGCATAGAATGTCTTGCTGTCAACATTACTCAAGTCGATGCGCAGCTCGTATCGTCTTTGATTTGTCAAGCTGTAGATCTTCTCGTTTCCAAGCCAGAAGTTCTCCCTTATGTTACCAAAGCCCGCTCTGTAGTCACTCCAATACAGATTAAAATCTTGAGCGTCATCCATTCGTCGTTGGATTACCTGGAAATGTGCAGATCATACACAGAGAAAGATCAACACGTTTAACGAGCAGACTAAACGTAAAAAATAAAAAAAACACTTCATTTTCATCATGTCACTTTATATAAATATCATTTACCCCCTTTTTCCAATTAAAAGAATGTCATTTTAAAAATAAAAATAAGAATAGTAATAATAATAAATTACCTAGATCTGACAATTTACCTATGTCACAATCTAAATATGTGTGCCCGACTTACCGTCCAGCCTCCTCCATTTAATTGGACATATCGCAGTAAACCTCAAACGGGGGGCCAGTCCAATTATTAGGCTTGACTTCATACACACCGCTCTCTTCTTTACCGTCAGTAAAGACTTGCGAACAATCAGAATATTGGTTTCCCTGACGACCATAACATTGAGGTATACCGTTCCAATATTCACAATCTTCGTTAGGATCACAACCTTCGGAGACGTTACATGTGAGGTAATCGTTTTTGCAAAGACATATTTTATCACAACTTGGAGAGGTGTAAATTTCTCCTTCCTGAAAAATTAAGAAAAATATTGTACTTTTTGGTGACACATAGGCGCTAACAGTTACTTTATAGTAAAATAAGGGTAAAGTAGTAACAGTATAGAGTGTAATAATGATCGTGAAGGACTATTCGTTTTTATTATACATCCACGTTTGAAGTAAAAATAAATGGTTAAACCCCCCCCCCCCCCAAAATCATACAATCGTTCTCGCACGTTTACAGAATACAAACAATGAATGCATAAAAAACTAAAACTACGAGATAACTAGACCAATCAGAACTCTGTATGATGATATATTTTTGTGCAGTTTAGCTCTCACAAAATATCTATAAAAGTATAACCATGGTTCTGATTCTTGTAGTCAATTTGGCAAACACTATACTATACCCTTGGTTGCCATTAACTTAAAGTTGAGGTTAACATGCAGGAACATTTTTTTCATGCGATACAAATGATCAATACAATAAATTTGTGCAATTTCTCACCGGTAAGACTGTTTCGTTCCCTGTTTGTCCATGGCCCATGTAACATCCACAATCTTGAAGTGGGACACAATCATCATTTAGCATCAAGTAACCAGTAGGACACACACATGTTGTAATATCAGTACATGCCATGCTGCAGGACGAATTAGCACAAGAGCCCTCACATTTACAGGTACTTAGTACTTGATTAGGTGGGCACGAATCGATGTCTGAAAGAAACAAGAATTGTCAAATCACCAGCTGTTTGATCATGAAATCTCGTAATCCTCTGACAATGTAAGGCTTATGCTGTTTATATCGATGTGATATCAGTTGAAAATCAAAATCATTATTTAATACCTGGTGTAATGGTAAGGTCAGAGGTCGTTTCGCTTTCCTCAGTAGGTGACGTTGTCACATCTCTCCTTAAAGACCAACTATGGAGACTTTTCGATGAACATAAAATCCCACCATTTTGCATGTATGTAATCCTTAATTCACTCCAATTACATTGCTGTAATCAACTTTACCAATTTTGGACGTTAAATACGTGAAAAATGGGAAGAAAAGTCAGCTTTTTATGAAACCTGTTTCAGACATTCCTGAAACATTCCGAAGACATCAGGTGACCATGTGACGTCACTGTTTGTATACCTCACTCACAACAATACTTTTAGTGTGTAAAGTTGTATACTTGAGCTGCCAAAAACATCAACGATATTACTCCTTTTCCCCCGAAATGCCACAATTCTGTGTTGTTGGAGGTTGCAGTTACACCTCATCCAACAAAAGCATCAGCTTTTTTAGATTTCCGAGTAAAAGAACCGACGTAAAACGCCGCAGACTTTGGATCAATTTTTGAGATCCACGCGGAAAGATTTTTCAGCACCCGGAGTATCTCATGCCCATGAGTCCACATGCATGACCCTACCTCTGTGTAAGCTGCAAATGTCTCATTCCGCGAAAGTTATATTCTGTCGATAGCTGTGTCGGACCATAGCCGGACATAGCTAATGTGAAATTGACCGTAAACAAGCTCTGGACGCAATTGACAGTATAATATTTACCGTAAGAGATGACCGTGTATATACCGTGCCTATAAGGTAGCATTGTTAGTACATGTATGGCTCACAGCATGTGTAAATAGTCATGCTATAGGATTTCATCGCATTTATCTATTTCCTTTGTTGTATTCCACTATCGTGAGTTCGTGATACATTGTGTTATATTGTCCGTTATGTTTATTCCGGCATCTGCATGGTCCAAGGAGTTGAATAAAAACGGTTCTATGTAGCGATCGGACGTTTTATTTCGTTAGTGACTGTCTTGTGATTGTGGGATGTAACTGGTCAAGGCCTGTTTCAACTAGACCTAACTCTATGGAATTACACAGAGTCATGGTAGTATTTCGCCCAGGATTGAACGAGAAACGTGGATTTGGATATTCACTGCTAAATTTTGTTTATTGAAAGGATACTTTTTCTGTGTTTGTACTTTTGGATATTAAAACGAGTAAGTACTATGTTCAGCTGAAGCTTAGCCATGTATATGCTACCCTGGTCGATTCGGGTCAGCGTCTTCTCGTAGTTGTTCGATTATGTTTAGTGTCTTTTTGGTAATTCGTTGACAGTGACGTAAGCCATTTTCCCGTCACATATCACGCATGAGGCATCTTTTAGGTCTATTCTTCTGTTCAGTTTACGGTATCTTGCGATCAAATTGTATTACGGAATCGCCAAGCTGCTTGCATGTTCTACAGTATATTGTACCGTACGGACCTATTGACGCTCCGCTATGTAAAAGATGCTTCCATTTGAGTGGAAATTTTGCTAATGAATTAACCAATTTAACTAAAATTTCTGCTTATAATTGTCTTAAAACTAGTTGTTAACCTTCATGTGTTCTTGTTTTAAGCTAACAGCTTTTCAAACGCTCGAAATTGGAAGTCAAAAACAGTACAATTGATCGCTATCTGTGTACAAACAGTCCCTATATCAGCGTTTGATTTTCGCGGTATACAAACAATGACGTCACACGGTGACCAGAGGCTCCTTTGGGTCAATCTCTGTTTTCAGACATTCCAGAGGTTCATGTCACGTGACTAACCAAAATGTCCATTTTCGTGGTCGTTTTTGATGGGTTATAGTAGGTTTTCGAAGATTATTTTTTACACATGTTGATTATGGGTATGTAAACTCCTAAATTAATGGAAAATCCAAAAAAAAAAAAATTTGCCTCCATAGTTGGTCTTTAAACCTATAACATAATCACAACAACGTTACTTAAATAGAAGTCATTTATTGATAACTAACTTTGAGATCTATAGGCAGTCAATACCCTGTAGCTACTTAGCAGGTTATTTAAGCAATTTTTTCAATTAGAGTTGTTAAAGCAAAATTTGGAGTACTTTAATAACATGTTGTAGATTGGAGGATTTCATTTATCTCTCGACCGTCAAATGGTAAAGCAAATACATTCTATTTAGCACAATTCAAAACAAAAAAAAACCCCACAAGTTTTAAATATTTAATATATTATTTGGTCAAAATGAGAACTCGAAATAGCAGAAAAAACATACATCTGTTTAATTAAGAGATTGATCATAACATATTCTAATCTTTGTAACCTTAATCACTGGTCCCCTGCAGTGGCAAATACTAATTAAGATTTAATAGATTAGTACAACTGAGTGAATTAGTGCTGCCAAGGACAAAACACTAAGCCTATACATTACAGGATATAATATACCTTCTGGCGAAGTACTTGGAAATTGGGCTTCAAAGTCACATAAATCTGTGGTAGAGAATATAAGAAAATCCCTTTGATATCTTTGTTAACTTTAAAATGTTTGACTGTGTAGTTAATTTTAGCCTATGTTTTAATTATAATATACAAATAATGAATGGTTATGAGTGCAATAGTGCAAATATTTCACGAGTTGAAAGATGGAATGTTCCATTCAACTCGACTGCGCCTCGTAGAATGGAACAAATTACATCTTTCAACGAATGAAATATTTGCACTATTGCACGAATGGAAACCTTCAAATTTGGATATAATTGGATGTAAAATGCACTCATGCAACAGATTGTTTTGAACAGACAGGTTTCTCTGCTCTCTTACCATTGAAAAAAATGCTATCAAAAAAAGTATAACACATGGTTCTATTTCATAGAGTGGAATAGAGCGGATTTTGCATGCAATCAACGAGCAATTGACCAATCAAATGACCAGAATACAATTAGGTGTTGTATAAAGAGATATAACACATAGAAAGAGAGGAAATATAATGCAATAAAGAGGATGATATTATAACTGAAATAGTCAGTGTCAAGACAAAGCTCCTTTTTTATTTAATCAAGTTTAATATAAGAGACAAATAATACGGGAGAATCAACTTGTGTATTGATCTTTTTTCTTCTTTGTCTTTAGAGTGTCTTAGGTTCATGAAATGAATCAACAACTGAATTAATTTCCGTGTGTTATTTTACTCCTCGAATCAGCTTATCGTATAGAATACATAGAAACACTTTTCCCTTAATAATATTTGGGAAGACAATTGTTAGAAAACGTTAGCGAGCTTCATTCATGATCCCGCGTTCTGATCAGCACGTTTACATATACGATATTATTTGCTTAAGAATGCACACATTGAATAACGAATATGGCCACTTTTTTTCTGCACATTTTATTAAAAAATTAAAATAATATATTTTAAAGTGACATACTACCCGCTGATGAGATGTCGACGGAAATAATCACCACGAAGATGAAAAACATGACCAGTTTGACTGCATCCATACTTGGATATATCAATCAGCACACACAGCAGCATATGATTGAATGACAGTAAAAAGTGCAGAAGCAATAACGATGGTGATATTTATTGATTGCAATGTCAACTGTTTCAAGCGCATGCGTCAACTTTATTAATTAAGTACCGTAACGAAAGAAAGAAGTTTGTTGAAAATATGACATTAAAACTAAACTTGACAGGACACACTATGGCGGCATAGGTTAAGTTCAGTTTGTTAGATCACTATACATATATACTTTGTCTTTTAGAAGTCCTCTTTTCGTTTAACTTAACAACCTCAATGATATTTATCACATCAACAGTCATCAAATTGTAACCTTTAAAGGCGATATCGCTCATAGACTTTATTTTGAGGGCGCTGGCATTACCGAGGTTTCAGTGGGGTTTACTGGGACCCCGATTAATCACGTGAACTCGGTGGCAAATTTAGATCAGTGAATAGCGCAGGCAATCGTATGCGTAACAAGCCCGTACCCATGCACACATAATGTTATAACACAGTTCCATTTTTGTAACGTCGTTTTTTAACCTCTTTCCTGTTCAATCGGTAGTCTGTGCACAACTACAACATTACATTCAACGATTCTTTCAGCATTCCTGTAAATCGTTTGAATTCTATTCAGAGTTAAATCTGTTTCAAGATCTGTTCTACGATCTGGAACTCTTAGATCAGGAACTCTAAGATCTGGAACCTCTAAGATCTGGAACCTCTAAGATCTCGAACCTCTAAGATCTGGAACTCTTTGACTGGACCCTTCCCAAGTCTGTATTTACCATTGCTAACATTAAAACTTGTCACAAAAGTGATTTGTTACCTAAGTAGCATTCATATCGTTTGTTGTATAATCTCCTGCCTTATTTTTCTCGTAGCCTGATTCCGTGTGGATATATAGTGCGGGTGTGGGGTGGGGAGGGCGGGGGGGGGGGGTTACTTTCTCTGTTTGTCAATTCTTAAGTGTGACACAGTAAGAACAGGCGAGATGTCGTGATGGTATAGTTTTATGTTAAGTTTGTTATATACATCAAATATCTGCTTATTTGTTAGTTGTTCATTCGTATTTATATTATAGATCAAATTGGGAATGATGAGATTAATATTATAATGATATAACTTGTGGATACATAATTATATGGTAGCAGATTCGTAGTGAGTCCGTGCACTTACTCGTATTGTGACATTATTATTGCTATTCGCAGTCCCGGCAGCCCCCTCGTGGAATTGTACTCATACTCAGGCATTCGAATATATATATATAGTACAAACACCCTTCGAGGATTGCGTAACTGTATTTGATCATATATAGGGCGTTCTACTACAGTACCCATGATAAAGGCTAAGTTAAGCACGAACTGGTACTGCAGCTGTTGTACAGATTCTTCACTTCTGATTGGTCAGTGAGTAGGACTCTGATCAATCGCGTAAATGTTGACGCTCATTTTTAGACACAAATAAACAAATGAATACAAGTCATATTGAGAAGTAGGCTACACTGAGACCTTTCTAAAATTATTTCTCTATGCTCTGTTTCTTTTTGGAGTTTTATTAATCCTCAAAATATATATTTTGCTGTTCATGAATTCTGATTAGTGGCGGCGGAACCGGGGGGGCTTGGGGGGGGGGCTCAGCCCCCCAATGAAAAAGTTGAGGGGGCAAATGCATGATAAGCCCCCCCAATATTTACCAAGGCTCCGAAACGTGCATCTGCCCATTTTTCAATGCATACTTGTCGATCTGTCCGATGCACACGTATACTATATATATAGGTGTAATAATTTTAGTAATTGCTGGGGGACCCTCGGCCCGTCCCCTGGCTATAGACCACATTGTCACCCAACCGCGTCTTCACGCCCCGTGAAAAGTGGAAGCAGTGAGTGTGAGTACCGGTAAGCGTAACACAACTTCGTCTTAGGCCAATGACTTGCCTCATTTCAGCCAGTTCTCCAACATCCCCTTACTTAGTGGCGGAGCGTCCATATATACAGTCAGGGGCGGATGCCCCCCCCCCCCTCTGACGGACTCAAATGGACTGCTGGCGCCCTTTTCAGCTTTTCACTACTTTTTACTTATTCGCGATTATTGACTATTTTATTGCGCTCTCATATACCTATTGACATTTGTCATATTCTGTTGGTGTAATTTTTCGACAAAATGGCGACGACACCTTTTTATTCTCCGTTAATCTGCAAATTAGCAAGGCCCGGAAAGGGTCATTTCCTGCAATCTAGGGAGTATCTTTTCTCAAAAATTTTCTGTACGCTCCGCGCCAACCTGTGGTGGCGCTCCGCTTAGATAGTGTCGAAAGCGCCCCTACAGACCATTCTTGCCCCCCCGACCAATACCCCTAGCTCCGCCACTGCCCTTACTACACTCAAAAACGTCTTTGCGAGTACACTACGAGGAATAGCTACTCTCTTAAAACACCATCGAACATACAAATTACAATGTTTTTACAGACTTTTAGGTGCAATCTGAGAAATTGCAGGCTTGAGACCCATATTTTAGGGCTAGGTATTCGCAGCATTAAACACTCGGGAAGTGCCGTTTCCGGCCATCTGGGGGTTTGAAAAAAACCAAAATTTTCTTGTACGCTCCGCGCCAACCGATGGTGGCGCTCCGCTTAGATAGTCTCCACACATTAGCCCCCCCAATAATTTTTCCGTTCCGCCGCGCCTGATTCTGATGAGTTGTTTTTCAGTCTGAAAATCCTGACAAAAGGAGGTTAGAAGAAAGGGTTTCTTTCACAATTGTCTTTTGGAGTATCTCGATCTGTGCGATATACTTTCCAAAATTAATATAATCTCAAGGTTATGACAATCGATTCAAAAACCATGTATATGACAAATATCACTAGCCTATTGAAAGATCATGTTATAATTATTATTTTGTTTCACTATGATTTCTTCACTAAAAATCGATCTACTTCCTGCAGGTACAAGTTAAATGTAATATAAAGTGGAAAAAAATATTGGCCGGACTTTTCCCCCACTCCCCCCCCCACCCATTTAGCCGTTCCGTATAGCGCATTGCATACCGAGTTATGTCACATTACTGTATAAGCCCTCGATTCGGCTTCTTATTTTCATCTTCCTTTATATTATAGGTTATTGTACTTTATTCTTGATGTGTGCAGAACGAATGAAGATAGAGGTAACCCATACTTGATATTTGTGTCCCTTCTGCAAGTGTGCGTGAAAATGTTGATCCTTAATGAATGTTACAAGCGTTGCAGTTATAACATGGGCCTGTCGAGACTTTATTTATATTTGGTATCCGATCTAGATGCCCAGATCTGGTACTCTGTTGCGTCCAGTTATAGTAATGACATTCTTTATGTGAGATGATATGTATTTATGATATGTATTCTTGAAGTACGCCCTCTCCAAGATGGCAGTGCTACGCACATACGAGTAAGAAATAAACAGGCAGCAATTAATCTTCATGAATCAAGAACATCGTGTCATTATTCATAACAACTAAACACTATATACTCACGTGCTCTCTCTGTTCCTGTTGAGGACAGGATTTCTTGTGAACTAGCCCTGCCTCTCTTACCAGTCCTATGTCTTTTTCTTTATTCTTAACTAGGGAAATACAAATACAGCACCCCTTGTTTCTTGGTTTCAAGTTAAGGAGTCCATGCATGATATGGTTGAGTTAGCCATGTCAGGGGTCCTCAACAACTTAAAAATGCATCTATGGATTAAGTTCACTCCTTTGCAAAGTCTATAATAATTATATTCATTTAAATTGATTTCATATCCTTACTCAACAGGAAGGCACAGATCAGTGATGTGGAAGCTGCAGCCTGGGAAAAGATCGTTCTGTATCGATTTGCACATGATTTGCACATTACGTGAACAAGATTTGACTGTTCTGATCCTGTGTGGCCATTTGCCCAAGAACTCTGTTGTCATTAGAAGTGTAGTAATTAATGCTATTATAGTTGCATGCATAGCGCATACTGCTATGGACTGTACGTGTTCTTGTTTTGTGCATGGTATCTCTCTTTTTTATATTAACAGTAGCATCAATAATTGCAGGCATTTTAATTATGTACTCATATTTTTGCAATGTCTGCGCATATTTTCTTGAAGATTTTGTTTTTCTCTGGACTTGTGATTTTAGAATTGTTGGTTCGAGTCCTGTCATGTCGAGTTGTGTCCTTGGGCATGGTAGTTTATTTCCATTGCCTCTCTTTACTCAGGTGATGTATAAATCGGGGACATACGAAATTGCGTATATTGAAGGGTGTAAAGACTCGCGCACAAAGAAACGTCTCATGCCGGTAATCTGACCCAGTTTCGTATGAGGTGTATCAGAAGTGTTAGACACCACCATCGATCCCAGAAAATACACACACAGCTTGCTACCGTCGGTAATTAGACACTATTGTACAGTCAATATATACAGCTACGGTCAATACCCACAACACAGTGTACATAGCAGCGTGGACATCTCAGGTCCAGATAAAAGATATCACGTTTCATATACTGTCTGCATTTTGTAGTGACAAGAAGAAAACGTCAAGGAACGGAAAGTTAACTTTTTCAGAGCCATGGCACGGTTTGGGGCGAGTCTTCAATGCCTTTAAGATAGTTGCATGCACTGGTTTGTGGCTGTTGTCCCTATTGGAAGTCGCTGCAGGAGACACGTTGTTATACGCACTGTTGTGTCCCAGTAGCAGCGACTGTTTGAATTGGACACACTTGGGTGTGACGTAGGTGTGACAAGTTACTCATGGAATCGATCGGTAATAGTGACAAGGCTGACTACAGCAGCAGAGGGCACAACAGCCATGACAAAAATAACAATGAAATACCAGCAGGGACTTTTACTGTTCACATCACATTTATTTATCTATTTCAGTCTTCAAAAACTACTTCTTCATATCCATGTGAAAACTATATTCTCTCCCCAAAACTGAATTCATCATCTCAAGTGCTGCACGAAAAAAAAATTGACTGCTCGGATCATTAAACTCATAGAAGGCTCCGTACCGCAAAACACATAACTCCCCATATTTGAAATGCACGTACTTACTCATTTTCATTTCATATCATTACATTGCACCAACTGAGAGAAGGGATTTTGTAATGTGAAGTAATCATTTGTTGTAACAAACCAGCTATACCATATTACCACACGACAGGATACAACTGCCATCAACATCATTATCCCTCGTAAACAGGCTTAAACTCCCAGTCCGCCATCTTTTCCTGGCAAACCTCATCAAACAACTCGTTCTCTGCAACCGAGAAGAAATTCTTCCAGGATCCAATGACACCTTGAATTAATAGGAATTAAAGATAGAACAAAACTAAAGTCAACAAGATTTAGATTTTATATTTGAACATAAAAGTTATCACCAACTTACCCACGGATGCGTGTGTAGGCAATACACCCCCGCGCATACTGACCATACATAAGCAGTCATAGCATATTCATACACATACTGTACATATGCATCTTACACACTCATATATAGGGATTGAAGTTTACACAAGCAATCATACATAAAAATTCACGCATTCCGCTACATTATTTTTGTTTGCTTTGTTTTTAACGTTGACACTCTTCGGTTGCCATGACGTTTGCGATCGAGATCAGTAGACAAACATTCATTGAACATTCACATGCTCGAGGAAGGGCTGCCACTTACCGAATCAACCGGTCTTAATACAGTCATAAATATATACATTAATCTGGACCGATTCATCAATTAAGAACTCCCACCCACCCCAAGCAAAAATATTAGAAAAAAAACCCCCGTTCCAACCGAGGGTCATGTTGTGACGTGCTCGTTTGTAGCACGTACAGTAATTCTTACAGTACTCCTTGAATGTGTATTCTACAACAATTAATGACTTGATCTCATAGCTACCCGGCAATTTCCAGGTGATGCTACACATACGTAGCAATCTAGCTTTTTTAAATTATTTTGTATTGTTTACCGCAGTTTTTAATTTCAAGATGTCAATTTTCTTTGAAACAATCGATCTAACTGTAGACGGAATGTATGTAGCATATCATGACTTAAACGCGATGTTTATATATCGCCATAATCAGCAGACGACAGGACTCCCTGTTCCTAAGCAACGTACACAAGTATCCTTGTCGTATCTGTGCGTAGAAAATGCGTAACATGATAGGAGTGACCATAGGCGTAGGAGGCGGGGGGGTGCTGGGGGTCTGCAGCCCCCCAACCAAACATTTTTGTGAACATTCGGGCAATATGCTAAGAATTTTTTGGGCACCTACTGAAAGAAAAATAATTTGCAATGTGTTTTTCAAAGAATAAACTGATATTATTATTATTATCATTATTATTGTAACAGCTTCCCCAATAATTCTAACCAATATGGAAGGGTAATAACACGGCAAATGATTGTATGTTATTGACATGCAATGTAATAACCGATGCATGCCTATATGATATGCACATTGACATGTCGAACACGCGCGTGAAAAATGTTGGTTATATTTTCAGGCAAGTCGTTACAGCCCCCCCCCCCCAAATCAGGTTGGGCTCCTAAGCCTATGGGAGTGACCGGCGCCATACGCAGTCTATAAGGCTCTGGATGGAGATGTTCGAATTGTAGCTGGAGTACATGCAGATTAAACCATTTCTGAGACAGAGAAAGTAAATCTTAACATTATTTATCATCCAATATTGAGCAATTGTTCTCGAATGTACAGTAATTGTTCCCTTTATAGTAGCATTCTGGTTTCACTTCCAACTGACAAAGGGTTATCTAATATGTTACTGGCACCTATCAGCAAGTCACAAGACCTCCATGGTTAGTACATTGTCCTTGTATAGTCGCGGCGAGACTTCCGTATCGGGTGGTGTTATATCTGGCGAAATACCATGGATCTACTTAGTAATGCGGCTAGGCTATATATGCAGATACAGTAGCCTACCACTTAGTATGAAGTTGAAATGGTATACGTATTCACTATATATGAAGTCGACATAGTATTGCCAGTTTGTAATAATTCGGCGAACATGTAACATTCTTACAATTTCATGCAAACACGATAGAGAATTACTGTTACAAAGTTCTCTGTTGCATGGTGAGAGCTGCATGAACATTATATTATTGAATCGACAAATGTTTATTATAAATACAGAAATGTTCAACAAAATAATGTAATTTATATTCACATTTCATACCTTTCTGTATAAAAGAACTCCGCCCCATAGCCTTTGTAATCATGTGACCATTGGGTCTCTTTTTCTCTATTTCGTCATAACTTTTCTTCATCCCTTTCATACTTGCATTCTCCTCTAATCGCCTGAGAGAATCCTCGTCTAGTTCTTCACCAAGAAGAAACTTTGACAGTGGTCTAGCGACGGACTGAAAATCCTGTGTTCATTTGAAAAGCAAATACGGAAGTGAACGGATCAAGAAACAAATGTCACGTAAAGAGAGAGCACCATTGATTTTGAAGGATAACCTTATGCACAATATTTATTTGGATACATTGTACGCGGTATAGGGAAGTAACAACCCCATGTTTTTCTCCCACCACTGTTTGATAGCATCGAATACCTCACTGCCTTCGTTGCTCTATAGTTTGTGATTGAATTCGCAGGGTGCAAATTTCGAGAAATATACGTCACGTCTCCCTTTCCCCCATTCCACCTCTCCTAACAGGCTAAATGGGCTCCGCCGTCTCGGGGACACCAAAGAGGCCCGGCAAATTCCGATAGAGACCAAATTATGTGTGAAATAGATCTCCATGGCACTTATTGTGTAACCACGGACGCATATTTTTATATTTCTGACTGATTAAGACGGGAAACGGAAGCCACACAATATCACTAGCGAAGACAGGCTCTGTTTATGTGTAGTTATACATGTATAGCAAAGCACTGAGATTATTGTTAGTCGAAAAAATAACGACGGATGCCAAGAACAAGAATCAAGACAAAAAACATCATTTTATAAACACACTCTTTGCATCATACACGACATAACACATTATAATATATGTGTTTCTGTGAAATGTTTATAAATTAAGCACATTGAACGGTTTCAGAGCTGCGATACCAGAGACATGTCTTCACACAATTACATGTTATTACCCCATTCGGAATAACCCTTCCAAAACAAATGAATGGATTACTTTCATACCTAAAGTTATTACTATTTCATAACTCTTTAGTGTCGCCCATCTTTTCCGGGCGCAAGGTTCAACCAAGGAGTGGTTCCATAACAACTCCCTGGTTCAACATTCGTTCCTGGTTGTCGTTTGCAAGACGTACAGTACGGTCTTTTCAGTAGACTACGCACGTTGGCGTTTATCACAGAGGCAGCAATTAGTGACCATAGAGAGACGACCCGCGTTCCGGAGATAAAACATGTCACGTGTGACATTCTGAGACTGTGAGTATAGCTTTCCGAATAGCCTATACTTGGAAATCTCCCGGAAACGACAATGAGTACAAATTAAGGATTAATGAATATATGCAAATCTCTCATATATTCAGAGACAAGCTGGGGAGGCAAAGACTGAAATTATGTATTTGATCATGGTCAGTTTTTTTTTTAATGGTGGGAGAATGAATTGTGTGTTTCTAGTCATATCTATATTTTCAAGCACTCTTATGGTCTGAGACTGCATCGCACTACATTCCTAATTTACATATCCATACCATCATCTGACGAACCGAGCCATTAACGGAACAGATGTTTTACCCTAAATTATGGTATACCCGGATAAAATACTCAGGGAGAGGAGATTCTACACTGTGACACCGGTATTATAAAAAGGGCATTTTCTGGTGGCTGAAGATAACTGTATTAACGAAAACAATCAACATCCTTATGCACCCAATACACACAGAGAACACGGTTACTACTGTAAATCTAACAGATTTGTACCACGGTAAAAACTGGATCGTGCCATAAATCGGTAGAATGTGCTATTATGATTACAGTAAGAACTTAGGATAAGTGTAATTCCAACAAATCCAGATGTTGGGATTTGTTGGAATTACAAATATCCTCAGTTCGTACTGTAAACTTAATAGCACATGCTACCGATTTATCAGATTTGTCAGCACGATCCAGTCATTACTGTGGTACAAAACTTTAGATTTACAGTAGTTACTGTAATCTCTGTAAGGCATATTTTTCAAATTTGTCGATATTTTGTGAGTGCATCTGGTAAAATCAGAGTGAATGATGTCATCATGTCACTTCAGCCGACGTAGCCTTTGGTTTTCTTCATAATAGTTCAATCATTTACCCACACAAAATTATATTTCTACAATAAGATGTTATAGACAGCTAAGCAAACATTTCAATTGTATCATGTTTCAAGGATAAATTGACAGAATATTATAACCCTTGTGGACATCACGCGGCAGACAACCTACTGTGACCTTTTTCCTGGAGTTAGTGAGGGTATATAGCCAGTCAGAAAAATGATTGCATTCAATCAACCGTATCTCCAGTAACGGACAAGGTATTGGGAAGGGGGTTATCGAACAACAATGTCGAATGTTGTTCTCTGTGATAAAGGTTACGTCGTCTTCCACCGGAATAGACCTTTGGAAAGTGACGAGTCGCCGTTTTTGATCGGCTTTTTATAGGAGCGGGAAGAACTTTTCTGAGTGAAATTGATTTTGGTGCAGAAAGCCTCATTAAACAGGTCTGACAGACCCAGAGCGCATACAGTAAGTCAGTAAGCCTCTATCACAAATAAGACCCGTTTAGGTTCATTGTACAATCGTGTGCAGCTGTATATTTTGTTTACCGTTTAAGCTTCTCTATCATACCTTATGAGGCAAAATGATGATTGGCTTTTTGCTTCTCCGTTAGAACTATATAGAGTTCATTAATGAATTTTGAAATTCGTTAAAATCCACTCACCAGCTTTAGCTTTTCGTATGAGGTGAAGAAAACATTCTCTTGTTCTCTATGTGTCCAGTAGGTATGTACGTGGTCGAACCAGCTTCCGTGACTCACTTGAAAAAAAAGGCAAAAAACAAAACAAAACAACATCACTACTCTATATACACCAAAATTGTCAATAACAGATACAGTAGTTAAACATTTACCGAAGAGAAATGACAGTTTGAGTGGTAGCTATGGGATACTATGTCCTACTAAAACATTAACCATCTGATTTATAACAGAATAAAACATTTGAATTGAAACTTACATATTTTATCTTGAAAAGGGCTGTTTCACATTCATGTGTTGTCTCCGAACCAGAAGAAGTCCCCATTGTATAACAATTACATATTTATTATACAGTATGACTATTGTTGGAGATAACGATCTCTCAGACCTAATGATTTGTTATGAAAGAGTGAAGAAATCCGAAAATGAAAGTTTAGGGTGGCTTGGCATTTCAAAGTAAATTTTAACCGGTGCTGTGGCTGAGTGGATAAAGGCGGTGGCATTTGAAGCAATGAAGCTTAGCAATCGGGAGGTTCTGGGTTCGATACCCGGCCAGGTCATAGTTAGGTGGGGTTTTTTTATTTATTTTTTTTTATCTAAGAGCAATGTATGATTTTCCCATCTGGAGTGACTTCCTAAATTGAAAATATCTCAACTTTGAATAAAAATGTTGAATTGGAAGCCACGCGACGTGCAAGTTGTAATCCATAAGCCCTTGCGGGTTTCTCCCACTGCTGATTATTATATTTATTATTATTATTATTGTTATTATTATTATAAGTACAACATCATTATGGATCTCAAGGATACCAATTGACACATTTGAAGTTGATAGATTAAAATTATCCTTATCAACAGGTAATATGGTAACTTTTTCTGAAACTTACTTGCGCCGGACAAGAACGAATTAAAGAAAAACTTCCACGTGCTCTGATCTTGAACTTGACCCGCTGGTGCGCGGAGAAATCGGCTTGTGGACGCTAACGTATCCTTAGGGTTTCTCATGACGTAGATGATCTGGAAAAAATAACAATGTTTATCTTCAATAATATACGGTAGATTGTGATGAGGATGGTGGTGGTGATAATGATGACCATTATCCATTGAACTTACCCTCCCTTTGTTACCCTCTGTGAGTTGTTTGGGCAAGAATTTCCAGGGTAGATGGGTACACATAACCCTCGGGGACTCCAGTTCCGCAAATAGTTGATGAGATGGTGTCGTCATTTCAGGCGGATAGAGGAATTCTACTCCAGTCCCAAGCATCTTCGTCCGATCGATATCATCTGGACGTCCCTTTGCTAATATTAGAAGAGCTATTTCCCACATCCAGTGTGTACCTGATAGGAAATATAAAGAAAGAATGTGTGCTCCCTTCCTTTAGAGGGTATAGTAAAAGGTGTCTAATAATGTTTTTCCTTGAAAATATCCTATATATGGAACAAGGAGATCATGTACCCAAAAAAAATGTCAACAAAGTTGAGATATATATTTTTCACTGGTGTAATTCAGTCAGTTCAATGACTGGCCAGTGGTACATGTGGCAGTATCTGTGACCGCAAACTTTTTGTTCAAAAGCTTGACCCAAGTTGCATTTCTCTTCTCCTTCAAATTGATCATAATTTACCTCTGAGAGTACTCGATAAGCAGGGTATGTGGCAATTACATCTAAGCCTAGATTCTAGCATGCAAAGTATATATATAGCAGTAGCAATTGGAAATATTACTCCCTAAAAAATAACTAAATTAACCACAATATAATACCACTCAAGGGCGTAGGAACCGGGAGGGGGGGGGCTGGGGGGGGGGGGGGCGCCAGCCCCCCAGTGAAAAATATGGGGGGGTGGAAGTATCGTTCCGCCCCCGCTCCGCAAGTCAGAAAACCCCTTTTTCATTTCCAAATGAGAAAAAAAATCTCATTTGAAGCACCAAATTGCATCAAAGGCCAGGTGAAAATGCAAAATTCTTTACAAAATGGAGTGGGTGTTGAAGTGTGCTATATTGCACCAAATTGCATCTGAGGCCACCTGGAAATGCAAAAAAATTCCAAAGGGGAGGGGGACACCCCCTCCCCTTAGACCCCTCCCCCAGGCCGGCCATCAGTCTTCAGCCCCCCACTCAAAAGTACCTTCCTACGCCACTGATACCACTACTCTCTGGGACCTGACCAATCATAACGTATAGGCTCAGAGCATACTGTAGCAAACAGTATCAAATGGCAATGGATGCATACTTACTGTATAGGCCTACACTGTACAGTTATAGCTTATAAATCGACGAATGTGTCAATTTAGGGGTATGAAAGAACTTGCACAGCAGAATCCATATAATGGCGGATATAGATAACTGTTACGGTATGTTAATGTATGGCCGACTTCAATTGTTAGAATGATGTAGGCTGTTATTCGTCAATCAAATTAAGAAACGTGTGATCCAGGACTATGCACAAATATTGCTACTCTTTACACTATATCTTATTATATACTACAAAATACAGTACACTGGTTGTAGTGTAAAAATAGCCTACCACTTTTAGGATACGTGGTGATGAATATGTCATCGTCTCTCGTCTCCCAGTCTCTAATGATCTCAAGACTCTTCGCAGGTACAAAGCCGCTAAACGGCACTCCTTCATACTCGTGCATCTCATTGAGCTTCTGCAGTGGTTCGGGAAGACCAAACGGTTTGGTAAGTTCCCTCAGCATTTCATTTTGCTCCTCTAATGAATATCTGACCACCATTTTAGTAGACTAGGCAAACACTTTATTTCAGTTGACTCGCAAATCAATCTAACACAGACAGAATGCAGAACCGCGTCGATTACATTTTCCGAATTATATTGACACAGAGTACAGACACAGTACAACAGCACTCGTCCATATTTTGATTCACAATATGCCGGTTTCACACTTTGCTCCCTGTTTTGTTAACATGAACTTTGGCTTCTATCTTTCCAGTTGATGTTCCGTAACCGATCGGTAATGTTATAGTTTATACTAGGCATATCTGGTTCCCCGAACTTCTTCACTGTTCAAAAATAGTACAGCCCAATTGTATGGAACTCAAAAAGGGCAAAATCAAACAACAACAACCTTGATTACATTCATTGATGACTAGCCTATATAAATTCAAATGACAACGACATTATTTGATGTGATGATGTTATACTTATGTGTAATAACAACATAAATGTCTACAACAGTTACGTGAAATAGTATAACAACGACGCAAAAATATACATTAACATCATATTTCAGTATGACAACGTCATATTTTCCTGTAATGTCATCGTTAGTTATTTCAATACATTTAAGGGTACAAACCGTATATGATAACAACATAAACACATGTGAAACCTATGTAAACTGCACTTATTACGATCTGACAACAGATTATAGCGCTATTTCACATAACGTAATAAAGATATATATACATCGACGTAGTAGATCTCTACAACGATCGATAGTTTTTCAAACAACAACTTTTCATCCAACGGCATAAATTCACGGAATTTATTAATCATCAGTGAGATTATAAAAGAAAAAAAAATTATTGTTTTCTGAAACTGTTATCAAACAACTTCAAAACTTGTTCAAACAACATTTGATTGGCTATCAAAGCTCTTGTTTTTCTTGGACCACAAAAAATATTATTATAAGAACTATTTATGAGACCATACGTAAGATTTATTTTAATGATCTGCTAAGCAGTAGAGTTAACTGCGCTTTGTTGATTTTTTTTTTAATGGTACGTCTATGATTGGCTGAAGGTGACTTTGAAGGTGGCTAATAATAATGCATACATTCTGACATTCCACGTCTTGTGAATGTCCACACAAAAAATCAGTGGTTAGCTTTTACTAGGGTACTTTCAGCCTACTCATCGCTGGATAAAATACTAAAGTTGTACCTTCAACTGGCTACACTCAATGTTTAAGATGAAAGACATTGCAAAAGGCATGGCCATTGCACTGTCGAAAGGTTTAATATGGTTATTAACATTAACCATATAGGCTATCTGCCAATATAAACTTTCTTCCAGTTTACATGTGTGGACCTGCAAAAATTAGTAGCAACTAGAACTATTTAAAAAGATTTCAGTTAAAGCTAATGCCACTGCAATGACTATCACTACTTTACCAAGAACAGTTTACTACTGACAGCTACCTGCAATGATTGTAGCCGGATACATGCTTCAAACAGAAATTCAAAATGCACTGTGGCTCCTATGCCAATTGCCGATCTCTTGTGGGGGGGGGGGGTGGAGGGGACTAGCTATACTTGGTATTCACCTCTCATTATTACTGTCTACTCTGCAAACTTAGTCCAGACAGTGTGTCACACTGTCTACTCACAACGATTTGTTATATTTCCTGCAGTTGCAGGTTGTGCATCCAAAAATTTCATTGAAATCCCGTCTTCATGAATATTCAATCAGAAAATCATTCTTGCACAGACATCATTGAGATAACTTGATGAGCCAACATATCAATACTTACGATGTAATATCACATAATGTTGGGGAAGATATTGCACTTGTTCAAGCTCACTAAAGACTCTGATAAGCTCGAGTGGAAGTTTATACATAGAACATTATCTTATCTTAAGTTCGGGAACAGTCTTATAGACAATGGGTCAGTTTTTTTACAGCGATAGCAGCGCCTGTGTTGGTCACAACGGTTACTTCACTGAGTTCTTTCCGCTACAGCGGGGGGGGGGGGGGGGGTTGAGGCAAGGCTGTCCATTGAGTCCCTATCTTTTCATTCTGGCTGCCGAAGTATAAGCTTTAAAAGTTAAAAACAATATGAATATTAAAGGCATAACTATGACCAGGAAGTTAAGGTTTTACAGTACGCAGACGACACCGCCTTTCTTCTAGATGGTAGTAAGGAGTCTCTCACTTCAATTATAAGGGTTCTTAATCTGCTAAAGCAGGCGTCAAGCCTTTTAATTAATTTAACAAAATCCAATTTGTTTCCAATGGGACCATATATGTATCAAGAGAACTCGCGTTTATTGCCAATGTTCATGTTCATGATTTCGATTAAATCATGTACGCTATCATACCACAAAATGTAACGTTCTTGCAGGTTTGTATAGTTTCCTTCATTCGTTTTTAAGATTGGATGATGTTGAAGAACATGAAATAAATTAATGATGGTGTAAAGCTTAAGAACTGTTAAACGTGATATAAAGCCATTGCAGAAATTCGTTAGTCAAAATTGAAAATGTGACAATTTGGCAAGAAGATTTGACACATGAGATAAGAAGTACTATACTAAAATATCACACCTTCCATCTCACAATCCTAACATTCATGAAGATATATAGCATGATATTCTCGGCTATCAGCCATCAGCAATGTTAGGTATAACCAAGGTCAGTTGTGAACTTCTACCTCAGTGCTGCTAGGCTATAGGGATTTCAGAAGGAGACGAATTTAGGAATAATGGTTAATTTAACAAATATTGATATAGGTAATCTTTTAACGGTTTATAGCAAAGATTATATCGACAGAACGGTCTATATGTAGAAAAGATCGAGAGGTATAGGCTGTCTACGAATTGTTTGTATCAACTATCAATAAACAAACAATAGATGATTAAAGTCTATAGTTTATGCGTGTTTTAAGTCTCACCATGACATTGCAATAAAGACGCAAAGACACTAGACTACACTTTGCGAGGTTTCCGCAGCAGAAGAAGAAGAAGAAGAAGAAGAAGAAGAAGAAGAAGAAGAAGAAGAAGAAGAAGAAGAAGAAGAAGAAGAAGAAGAAGAAGAAGAAGAAGAAGAAGAAGGAGAATAAGAAGAATAAGAAGAAGTAATACATATAGGATAGGCTAAAGTAGGAATCAAAATGGCGATTCATTATACTCAAGAGCAACACGATCAAAAACAAAGAGAGCTTGCTAAGCTGTTTGGAATTCCCGAGGAAGCGAGTGCTATTGCCAAGAGACATGACTTTGAAGGGGTGATGTTCACGAACACCTCGCCACCGAAGAGCTTGCTAGAAATCAGAGACTGGGAAACGAAAGAAGACGACGTTTTTGTGGCAACTTATCCGAAGAGCGGTAGGTCTTAAAACGAGCATAACGCCCCCCAAAATCATCATTGTACTATATACCGTAGGTGATGGAGATATATGTCATGAACAATGTTCCCTAACAGTTAAGAAAAGAAAACTCTGATATCATTTTGTAGATATCACAGATTTCATATACTTATTGCTGATTGAACCCTTTATGTCTTTTAAATTTGTCTTTTAATTTCCGAAGCAGTAAAAATAGCATCTATCCTCAGATGCAATGTTCTTATGATGGAGATGATACTATTTCGGATAAATATTATTTTTTGGTGTTTTTTAATTTTTAAAGAATTGTTTCTCTTCTATTCATTGGTATTCATTGCATGGATGTGAGAATTGTGTTACTGCCCTTTTTGTTAGGTTCCAGCGCATGTGCTTTATGCACAAATTTTGCATACCTATTTTACCATTTTTGCAAATCCTTTGCATTAAACGATAAGTATAAATATTACATAAACTTTACATTTCAAGTAATGACGTCACTCATAAAGTTAGTTTTCTTATATCTACATTCAGGAACCCATTGGATGTGGGAGATAGTGTTACTTACATATGCACGTGGTCTTCCCAAAGATATCGACCGGTCACGTATGCTAGGTGCAGCATTTGAAATGTTAACCCCGCCAGATTTTAAAGTTCCAGGGCATGAAGTTTATGCAAAGATGGATTCCCCTCGAATCACCGTTACCCATTTACCATGGCAGTTCTTACCGAAGCAGTTAACGGAAGGGAAGAAGGGGAAGGTAATACATACTTTGGTCTCAAATGTATAAACAATAACGCGGGAATATTTGGCTTTGACCAAGCGGAAAACACTAATATCCCAGTCATGAAAATGTACTTATTGTGTTTTTCAATACAATGTGATTACATTTTTGCTACAACGAGGCACATTTAACTTACATATTTATTAAAACTTTCTTTTAAAAAAGCCCACTTGTTTAATGACAAGAGAGTACTTTAAATATATGCAATAGAAAGGGCAATTATTTATTTAAAACAACTGAATGTTGCAATCTGTATTATGGAAAGGGTCACCTTTAACGTTCTTCATCAATTTTGAGAGAGGCTGAAGGTGGGGGGGGGGGACTACCGGTTGTTTTTGTTCTGAAAAATCAATTGAAACATTGAGTTCACTAAACGACCGAAAAGGGAACGCATGAAAAGTTGCGGATTTTTAATATATAGCGTGGAGAAGGCACATGAGACCTTTCTGATCCTCTGGCCTGTTGTATGATGTAAAGCGGTTATTTTTATCCATGGGAATTGTTTCGGTACTTGATGTCAGTTTAGTTCTCATGATCAATTTCATGCCAGCCCCCCTAACACTTATCCATCCATCCACCTACCAACCCACCTACCAACCCACCCACCCGTGCCCCCAATCACCCATCCATCCGCCATCCATGCATCTATCCATCCATCCATCCATCCGTCCATCCGTCCATCATCCATCCATGCATCCGTCCGTCAATCCATCTGTCTAAACAGCGACAGGTAAATTTCTAGTTTAGATATGTTAAGCAAATGGTGTTAACTATTGTGAAAAAATTGGGTCAATATAGGCAGTTTATTTTTAGTAACCTCTTGCTCCTCCCCTGGCTGAAGCAATTTTAAACCACTTAATACTTAATAGACCTTTAAACAACTCACTGCTTTAATAACCAGGTTAGGAAATTCGCTTACCGGTGAGTAATGAGCCTTTTCTACAAATGACGAAGACATCGTTTACCTAACGAAAACGTCTACAAGGCTTTAGAACCACACAACGTTTAGATGTTTAAGTAAATGGAGAAATTATAGTATGTTACCTTCGTGAGGCAAAGAATGTATTATAATGGTGGTGCTATAACCCAGGCTGCTCCAAAGGGAGTTTCTTTCGTAAGACGTCCTTCCTCCCCACTAACACATGTCTGGCTTTATGCATGTATGTATGTATTTGTATGTATTTTAGATCCTCCTGCAAGCAGGGCCGTGAAAAGCCGCATTGGCTTATCAAAGCTGCAAGCTGACCGAAGTCAGTCTCTTAGATTCATATTTAACGTCCATGATTATGAGTTGGCAATTGTCAACAACTCTGTAACTAGACGATATACATTAATCTTGGAGTGACTCGAGCCGGGGAGCTTATGATAGGAAGGCACCGGCGTTAACCACTGAGCCAACACTCCTAAAACCATGTAAACCTACATTTTCATAACCATCAACACATGAGGTGGTCTAACTATCACATGACTTTACCTTTATATTAGTGGAAGCCCCGAAGGGACAAACTGACTTTGTATCTGTCTTCAATATCAAGTTTTACAATATTTCAATATCCATTCCTACTTCTAAAGCAAGTTTCTGTATACAGCATAAGATAAGTGCAGCTTAAAATGGCGCCGTCCATGCTTTAGGATGCAGACGATACAAAGGGTTTGAAAATTGACGTGTCCATCTTTGGCGATTTTACTAATCGATGGACCATCTGAGTAAATATTTTAACGACTATGAATTGAATATTTTGAACTAATCAAAATGAATTGATCCTTTACGGTTTCCTATAAAATACATAAACGATTTTATCTTATGCTTTTCTCTTGATTTTAACTTGAAAGATTATTTATGTGATGCGCAATCCAAAGGACGTACTTGCATCGATGAGTAGATTTACGTTTGGATCTTCTGGAATTGATAAGGAAACAAAAATGTGGGAATATGCCCTAAATACTTTTCTGACCGGAGACAGTAAGTGCGATTCAATATGGAAATGATCATACTGGAAACTTTGAAGTATTAACGATGATATAATTAATATATATCGACAGTAATCCGATATGGACAATGAATCATTATATATATATATATATATATATATATATATATATATATATATTCCATAGTATTTTGAAACATTTTCATTTTTTGTCTAAAACAGGCAAAGAAATAAAATAAGTTAATGGTTTCATGATAAAAGAAAACGAGATAATGTATGGAGGTTACTTTTAAGATGAACGTAAAGTGCTTGCAAAATTTGTCTTACATTACATTTGCGGGTTAATTGGTTTAGCGCCTGACGTGTAATCCTAGTTACCATACGTAAGAATTTGTTAAATACTAGTCAGTAATTTTCAAAAATCTTTTTTTTTTTTATGATTTGCTTATAATTATACCAATTTGGTCGGTTTATTCTTAACATTTTAACCATAGGCCTGATGTAGGCTATATATATGCAAATTAGAAAGAAAGAAAGAACAGAAGAAGACAACATAACGATTTCTCTTGGAATTTCATTTCTCCTTTCATGATAGTGAACTATGGCAGTTGGTTTGATCACGTCGGTAACTACTGGAAGCATCGCAACCTCGACAATGTTTTCTTTACCACGTATGAAGAATTAAAACGGGTATGTCAGCACGTAAATGTAAATGTAAATGTAAATGTAAATAAAATCTTATATTGCGCACTACGCGCGATGCATCTGTGCGCTTTACAAACAATCTAGAATATACAATGACATAAAACAGTAAATAAATAAAACAATAAATACATATACCATAAACAGATATATTCAGGAATATGAGATCGAAAAAAAAGCGATTAAAAGCACTGGTGAAGAGTAAAGCGATAAAACAGATTGACTACAAAATCTTCAATTTGAATGCTAAAAAAGTGAAAATTCCAATTGAAGCTAGAACTATATAAACCAACACGACAGAACATCATAAAATCTAAAAAAAATCCTAGAAACCATCTTTAAAGTGCTCTTGAAAGAGATGCGTTTTCAGGTGTGATTTGGAGGAGGTGAAGTCCGTGATCATGCGAATTCCGGGAGGCAGCTCGTTCCATAGATTAGGTATACGGCGACCGAGAATGCTGTAGGGCCATAGTGCTTCTTGTTATGGGTGTTGCAAGGAACGAGAGCATGATTAAAAATCAACTTGATAAGTCGAATCACGTGATGTACCGGTAGTGTGAACTAACAGAGCAGTCTAGAATACAAAGAAGACGTCTGGGTCATTAATAACATTTTATTCTGCATACTATACTGACTTCAAATGATATTCTCTAGAATAGCAGTTATTGTTTGTATTTCGCTGCTATGTGATATTTATTTACGTCACACTATCACACGACCCGATTTGAGTCGCACGAATTGTTGTGGCTATACAGCCCGCACTTGCACTCCCCATTGCATTCCTCGCACCAGATAGCATGCATGTTACATAATACACACCTGGGTTAGCTTTCATTAGGTTGAATTTCTTTTTTGAGAAGAAAATGTATTCCACGATTTTGTTTTTCCTTCTGAAAAACAGGACTTCCAGGCAGTGGCCAAGCCTCTCTCAAAATTCCTCTTAGGGAAGGAATTAGATCAAGAAGCTTTGAAGGCCGTGGAGACGAATTCATCGGTAAAAAATATGAAGAAAAGTTATGATGAAATTGAAAAATCCAAACCAGATGGTAAATTAATCACCAGAGCAATGGGTGCAAACCCGTTCATTCAAAAAGGTAATTATGATGATTATGATGTGTGTATTTTAAAAGCCATTTGTAAAAGTATTGGCAGAATAACTGCGGCCAGAAAGTTATATAATGGTCACTAATTATTGAACTTAAAAAAAACAAAAACAAAAAAACAAACAAATCGACCCTACAGGCTCATTAAAGTATGTTTGGTAACAGAGACTTATAGAAGATGAACTTTATGCCAAAAAAATAAATAAATAAATAATTGTAGTTATAAAATATTTTGATCACCGTTAACATATGATTTAACATATGTGGTGGAGGAAGAGGGTGGGGTGGGGTAAATAGATATAGGGTGTAAGAGTAATCATTCGAATGAATGAAATAGGAATATCAGCATACACATACACGATCAAACTAATCAAATCGAGTTTTTTAATCACCAAATATGTCGAGGTAATCTAATAGACATTAAAAGTAACTTCTGGCATTCAGTTTCCATGACCTGGATCACCTCTCTGTGTAGCTATCAATGTACATAACTCAATACTATTATTCACGCATTTGACTGAATTGGCATATTATCGACATATCACATATTACTGCGGAAATGTATGGTATCTGAGACGCAGGCAGGTAAGAAATGGCGCACATGCGCTTTCACTTCGTATTAGTGTTTTATACTTATATATACACTCTAGTGGGAGACAACGTACAACTTAAATAGAAGAGACAAATATTTATAAGTAATTAGCTTCCCCATTTAAGTGATGTATGTATCTTAGGAAATGATCACTTCGTGAGTTCCTCCTGTTCAACATGTTGTTAATGTAATGCGCATGCGCACTACAATATTGACATTACTGGCCACGTGAACGATACATACATGACTGGACGTTGAAACTTAAAGTATCATTTAGTCTCTGTACATTTGCAGTTTCAGAAGCTAGCTGTGTAGGCAACTTATTCTGACAAGCGCCCTCAATTTGTATAGGTACCTACATAACTATACCCCCTGATGTGTTGTCCGATCAAAACATAACACCATGAACAACCGAAAAGTTTTTTCATAATACTGCAAGCAATTCACTCCAATCGTATTAAAAAACTACGTATATTTGCAGGCAAATGCAGTTTGGGTTTCTTCTTGTAATTTCTCTAATTGTGATAATTTCTCTCAAGGTGTGACTGGTACTTGGAAGGAATTCTTTACCGTTGCGGAGAATGAGCTGTTTGATTCAGTTTGTAAAGAGAAGATAGCAGAGTGGGGATTTGACGTAGCCTACCAGTAAGAGGAACGGTCTCTCCAACGATTCCCCGCTTTGGGAAGTTGTTTTATTACTTTTTCATTTCTAAAGGTGTGACAGAAGAACAAATGCAAGCGTTTAATCAAATTAATAAATTAATTAAAACTCCCAGTCCTATAGCTTATATACATATGTGGCATCCGATACTCATGGCTTTATCAGTTAATAATGGGAAAAGGTAAGCACCCGTTAATTAGTTAAATTGTATTATAATTTCTTAACATGTGTTACATTTATAACCATTTGCTACATATGAGCAAATACTAAACACACAATCCTATAGATGCATAATGATTGACTGGACAAACCAGACTACTCTAAATGTTTCACCAATAATTACGTCCACATTTTAGCAGAAAGTGGATGACACTTTACTGCAAAACGCTTAAAAATTGCCTACAAGGCATACTTAATAGTCAAACATATAGGGACAGTTGTTTAAACTCCTGACCAGTCATTATTTGAAACCCTTGAGTAATGAATTCTTCTGTTAGCTATTTTACACTGTAATTTCTGCTGACAGGTCTAACAGGTATGAAGGTATTATAACACACTTTAGTTTATACTGATTAATACTGATAGAAATATATATATATATATATATATATATATATATATATATATATATATAAATGAAAATCGTAATGAGTTGGAAAATCAAGAACAGTGAAAAAACTTTCAGCCTCCACCGGGATTCGAACCACGGGCCTCCCGCTCTGTACGCGGACACCCTAACCACTAGGCTATGGACGCTGATTGTATGTCCAGAGGTTCGAAACCGGTAAGGAAGATCGTAATTCCACTGTAGGCGTTTGTCACCTATATCGAACAATACTAGTTCTGTTTTTGGTGACATATTTTGCCCTACTCTAGAGATCAAACATGATGCTATCCAACTCGAAAATCATTTGTGATTCCTAAAGCCGGATCTCGAAAGAGATACTTTGAACATCTATATAGATAGATATAGATATATATATATCTATCTATATATATATGTATATATATATATAGATATATATATATATGTATATATATATATATATATATATATATACATATATATATATATATATATATACATATATATATAGATAGATATAGATATATATATATAGATATGTATAAATTTTGTAATTCATTTCTTGTAGTTTCTTGTGTATTTTTCTTGTCTTGTTCAAGATGGCATCAATTATTTGAATTGAATTGTGACTATGCATAGACGTAGGAGATGGGACTGGTACTACAGTCCCCATTTAGTGGTAAATTCGGGAAGAATATTGGCAAGTTTCGGGCCTTATATTATTAAGGTTAAGTCGAACATGGCTCAGACCCAACCCCGCAACAATTTGTAAAACGGTCGCTTATGCCCATAATCAAAAGACCCACATAAAGTTTGATACTGGCACATCCCGGCAAGACAGAAGTTCTGAATAGTGTACAACCTTGTCACAATTAAGTGTTGACTCTGAGATTTCAATAGTATCTACTTGCATTTCATCTGTCGAGCAACGTATTAAACCTAAGATGAGACTGTTTTACTGATCTGAATAATATTTAAGTAAATGTTCTATGTTGTGTGTGTATCTTATATATAATAAGGCCATATATGGCCTTATAGTCTTACAGATAATAATACGGAAATATTAAATAATGTAGCCGCTAAAAAAACATTTTTCGGGCCACATATTCAAGAAACTGATCTAGGCTGGTAGAAGTGTTGTATAGGATCAAATCATATTGTGACATTTGTAATAAGGGTTCGTACTTTATGCTATCTGCTAACAGAGATCAAAATGAACTTGGCCATTAAAAAATGAGATATTCTCCGTTCATTTGGCATTATTTTGTAGATAAATGAAATAAATTATACTCAAGCCATGGTCCTTGTTTTCCAGGAGAATTGGATCGAACAAATTTCTTGCCCAAAAAACTACAAACTAAGGTTCAATCCGGTTTATCCCACCCAATTAACAACATTAATAACCAGTGCTGTACAGAAGGGAAAAAAAAAGGAGTCATTCGCTCCAAAATGAAATTCAGAATGCGAAAATGCATCGTATTTTCGATGATGTAACATGAGCAGTCTTATTCATGCATGCATCTGACAAAATTTATAGCGAAAGTGTACAACATACTTGATCTTAGTAATACATTGAAAAGCAGTGTGATGTGACAAACGATAAATACACAATGACACAGGCTGTCCTGAAATGACCATTGACCTCAACAACAGGCTTCTTGTTCTAACTGTGATAGAAACATCAACATATTAAATATGACATGACATCTGCCCTTGTTGAAATATTGTGTAAAAAATTGTTTTTTGACAATTTGACCCCCTGGTTAACACAAACGACCATTGACCTCCACCCACAACATTAGGCTTTCCGTACTCAATGTGGTACAATTGCATACCAAATATGCGGTCTGCCCAAGCTTCCCTTGCGATGTTATGTTTAGGAAGGTGCGTTATTGTATAGAGACATGTAAGAGGGGAGTGAAGTTAATGTTTGGCGTTTGTTGACTTCAAATTACATTTGACCTCCACCAAAAGCAATCATAGGCTCCTTAAATTTGATATGGTACATCTACAAACCAAATATGAGTTCTGTCCAAGGTTTGCAATATCATGTTTAAAAGGCTTTCACAATTTACCTGTTTACACCTCAATTGCACTCAATGTGGTTCAGATACGTATTAAAAAAACTGAGATCTGTCCAAGCCTATCTTCTTGAGATATCGTGTTAACAAGGTTTTCACAATTTGACAGCTTGCGACACCAAATGATCACCACAGAAAACAGTAGGCTTCTTGTACTCAATGTGGTTCTTCTACACACCAAATATGAATTTGGTCTGGCCTTCCCTTCATCAGATATCGTGTTTACAAGCTCGGCGTCACAAACGCGCGCACACGAACACGCATACATACATACAATTCACTGCTTAAAAGTATCGCGGAAGGATGTTGATATATTGACTTTCTGTTCAAATTTCAAAAATGATCGGTTATACCATGTTTTATTTACATTATTATATTATTTACACCATGTATTATAATAGTTATTAGCACATGTCAGTACATTGATATTTGAACCGCACTTGAATATTATAACAAGTGAACAATTTGGGTTGTCCTATACAATGACCCTCAAGTTCAGTGGCGTAGGAACAACGTGTAGAATTTGCTTATTTCATGTAGCAAATAAAGTAGTTCACACTAAGTCAGGCTACCATCAGGGATTTGTGAGTTAAAAGTAAAGAAGAATTCACTTGAAGCAATATTGATGCCGACAACAATGACTGCTTGACCTCATTGCAAAGACTTGTAATATCTGTACATTTGCTTGACACTGCATTTGGTCGCTTGCTATGTTTATCATGACGATTAAAGACCAATATTTGTATAATGGTTGTTCCGAATAAATTCAGGCGCCGCAATTGGAACTATTGTTTCTTAATTAATAATAATTAATGGGAATGTATTAGGTGTTGTATCCAAAAGGTCTATTTAGTCATTTCGGCGTTAGGATAACCTATACCGAAACCCTATATACTAGTACAGAGTTGCTTTTGTTCTTCCATGTGGAAATCCGTTTTACAATTTTACTTTCTGGTAGGGTAAATATGTCATGTATTGGAGGTATCAATTTTGACTAGTTTTTATTCAAAGTATAAAAGATGCACATGAAAGAGAACTAAACAAACAACTAAATTCATATATATATATATATATATATATATATATATGTGAATTTAGTTGTTTGTTTAGTTCTCTTTCATGTGCATCTTTTATACTTTTTCACAAAAACGTGAAAAGAGTCATCCAAAAGATAGTCTCTAACGGTTCCATTGACCGCAAGTTAGGCCAAAACCTCTTGGAAAACGACCCAAAACCTGGTCGCTTTTATTTTCTGCCTAAAATTCACAAAGAAGGCAATCCCGGGAGGCCCATAATATCGGGTAATGGCACAGCGACTGAAAAAATTTCCAAATTCGTGGATCTCCTCATCCAACCTCTCGTTTCGGCCCTACCGTCCTATGTGCAGGACACTACGGATTTCATCCGGAAAATTGGGGAAATAAAAAATCTTCCCTTATCTTCTCTGTTAGTTACCTTGGATGTGTCTTCGTTATACACAAATATCCCTAACGAAGAGGGCATTTCGGCCTGCACAAAAGCATTCAAACCAAAACGTGGCAAAACCCCCACGAAGAAAGAATTGGCCGAATTAATGCAACTCATCTTGACCAACAATAATCTGGTATTTGGCAACAAACACTACCTCCAAATTCATGGCACCGCAATGGGTACCAAAATGGCACCGTCTTTTGCCAACATCTTTATGGGAAACCTCGAGAAAGAATTTTTATCTCGACAAAACTTGAAACCACACACGTGGTTACGTTACATTGACGATATCTTTATGATATGGACCCATGGTGAGGCAAATCTAAAACTCTTCATTGATGACATAAACTCGTTTCATCACACTATCAAATTCACTGCTGATTTTTCTGGACTTGGCGTTCACTTTCTGGACACCACCGTGACCCTACAAAATGGTTCACTCAAAACAGACTTGTTCAATAAACCCACGAACAAGCACAACTACCTCTTACCAAGCAGTTGCCATCCACGTCACTGTACCAGAAATATTCCGTACAGTCAAGCGTTGCGCATTCGACGCATTTGCTCCTCTGAAGTCGATTTTGATTCACGCACTAAAGAACTGTCACAACACCTCCTAAACAGACAGTATTTTCGGGGTACTATTGAAAATGCCATCAAAAAGGCTAAAAGCAAACCCCGTACCGAAACATTGACGTACAAAACTCGTCAAACCAGTTCCAAAAGGGTACCATTGGTTACTGAATTCCACCCTGGTCTCCCACCACTGGCTAATATCATTCAGAAGAATTTTCACCTACTTCAAGGCACCGAACGCCTGAAATCAGTATTCCCAGAATTACCTGTCATCGCTTTTAAAAGACCCAGCAACCTACGGGATATCTTAGTTCGGGCATCCTTTCGGGATGACACCCCATTAGGGGAAAGCATAACAGAAACTACAGGATCATCGCCCTGTACACAAAATTGCAAAACGTGCTTACTTGTCGATTCGACCGGGGCCTTTCAGAGCAACCAAACCAAACGCACGTTCCAAATTCGGCACAAAATTAACTGCCTATCCAAAAATGTCATTTACCTCATCTACTGCAATATTTGTAACTTACAATACATTGGAGAGTCAAAAAACACTCTTAGAATGAGAATGACACAACATAGATCGGCGATCAAAACAAAAAAGATCTACCAACCTGTTGCAAATCACTTCAATCTCCAAAATCATTCAATTGAGAATTTGCGTGTTATTGCCATTGACCAGAACGATTCTTGGACAGATAAATCTAGGAAAGCGAAAGAAAATTTCTGGGAACTAAACCTAAAGACCACGGCACCATTCGGTTTAAACATCAGAAACGATTTGCCGTCCCAGATAAACCAAAACAATTCCTTTACAATTACGACGGAATCGGATTAAAATAATCCGACGCGGATTAAAATAATCCGAATTTCTAAAACTTCTGCTCAATTCAGCAGAAATCAGTAAGTCGCTTTGCCCTTACAACCATGCCGACATCTCCTCTATAAAAGAGTTTCAATTCCTGCTACTCCTTGTCACTTTCGGTGATCATGCACTGAAGAAGAGCTAGTTTTGCTCGAAAGCTCTGCAAAAACCAAACATTGGCTGTTTTACTTCCAATCACTTACCTAATTCAATTATTGTATCTCACTCGAGATCCAGCCTTTCTCTAAATGCAGCATAGTTGTTTAACAGTTTTTCCGTTATTCCTATATATATATATATATATATATATATATATATATATATATATATATATATATATATATATTAAATCCTTTGCTTATATATGACTTTACACGAAGGTCAGGCCTCCCCTGAGAACGATCAGATTTCCTTTGAACCATAGGAAGTGTCCGACTTAGGCGAATCGTTCCCAACGCCCTCTATTGTTTGCCCGTATATAGCCGATTACTCATGGGGCTTTCCCTTGTTCTTACCGCATGCGCAGTAGTTATTCTTTGTGTTGTCATGGCCGAAGGAGATGAGCTGTTGAAGAAAAAACAGTTCCCTTTCCTCGTGAATACCTGAAATTCGGCCGATTTTTTCCCGGTAAGTTATGCAAAATGAATCTCCATTGTGTTTGTCGTATCTTATACGGAATATTGGGAATTTAGGCTAGAATGAAATGACTTGTTAGTCGATTTGCGCCAGTGGCGGCGGAACCAGGGGGGGGCTTGGGGGGGGGGGGCTCAGCCCCCCAATAAAAAAGTTGAGGGGGCAAATGCATGATAAGCCCCCCCAATATTTACCAAGGCTCCGAAACGTACATCTGCCCATTTTTCAATGCATACTTGTCGATCTGTCCGATGCACACGTATACTCTATAGGTGTAATAATTTTAGTAATTGCTGGGGGACCGTCGGCCCGTCCCTTGGCTATAGACCACATTCTCACTCCGACGGCGTCTTCACGCCCCGTGAAAAGTGGAAGCAGTGAGTGTGAGTACCGGTAAGCGTAACACAACTTCGTCTTAGGCCAATGACTTGCCTCATTTCAGCCAGTTCTCCAACATCCCCTTACTTAGTGGCGGATCGAGCGTCCATATATACAGTCAGGGGCGGATGCCCCCCCCCCCCTGACGGACTCAAATGGACTGCTGGCGCCCTTTTCTGCTTTTCACTACTTTTTACTTATTCGCGATTTTTGACTATTTTATTGCGCATCTGTTTTTTATTTGTTTATCTGCAAATTAACAAGGCCCCGGAAAGGGTCATTTCCTGCAATCTCGGGAGTATCTTTACTCAAAAATTTTCTGTACGCTCCGCGCCAACCTGTCGTGGCGCTCCGCTTAGATAGTGTCGAAAGCGCCCCTACAGACCATTCTTGCCCCCCCGACCAATACCCCTAGCTCCGCCACTGCCCTTACTACACTCAAAAACGTCTTTGCGAGTACACTACGAGTAATAGCTACTCTCTTAAAACACCATCGAATATACAAATTACAATGTTTTTACAGACTTTACGTGCAATCTGAGAAATTGCAGACTTGAGACCCATATTTTAGGGCCAGGTATTCGCAGCATAAAACACTCGGGAAGTGCCGTTTCCGGCCATCTGGGGGTTTGAAAAAACCCAAAATTTTCTTGTACGCTCCGCGCCAACCGATGGTGGCGCTCCGCTTAGATAGTCTTCACACATTAGCCCCCCCCAATAATTTTTCCGTTCCGCCGCGCCTGATTTGCGCATGGTTTCGGCGATTTTTTATTGTCTTGTCGTGTAAATCCATCACTTAGCTCTTTAAAATTTGATCATACAGTTGTGGCACTTTCTGCCAATTTGGAGTAACTGAAAAGTCTGATGTCAAAAGTTATCACTGCGTGGGCCGTTCCCATGGTAATTTCACGATTGGTAAAGGTTTGGCGTCAGTATAGCCTATTTTGTGTAGGAATCGGTTTCACGATGCAATGGTACACTGTGCTACCAGTGGAAGTGGTGTACTGTGGTAGGTCAAGGACTAACGTTATCTCTAAAATTTAAGTTGTTACAGCATGTCATCCGTACTTCTGGATTTTTGGTAATTTTTACCGGGAATTATTCTCGATTATTCCCGGAAAGTCTCAATCGAGAGAATATGTTACCGCCCTACTCAAGACTCAAGTGTATACGTAGCTAAGTCTAATGGCCAATATTGGTTAATACAAATAGCACCAGACCTAGATAAATTAGCCAAATAAATAGCCTTCTGTATTCTGAATACTTTAGCTTGGGCCTTGAGACAGTCACTATGGTATTTTGGTCCATAAGTCGTGCAAGTGAGCCATAAATTTGATCATATGTCATGATTATTTGCCTAATGCTTCTGAATGAGATAATATATATCTCAGGCTAATGACTTGTCACAATTTCGCACAGATTTATTTTCACTATGTCCACTTCAAAGGGATTTTAGTCACCACATTTTAAAAACCATTACAGATTCAAGTGGCACTACCTCTTTTTCAATTGTTGCTTTCTGAACTGCAAAGCCAAACGTCAAGTACCTTTCAGCCTTACAGCAGCACATCAAGGCCCCATTGGTAGCGTTACTAGCCTGGGATTTGTTACAAAGTTAATTAGAGACTCAAGCCAGGTGACGAGTGGAAACAAGAAAAACTCTGCGCACAAGCATTTTATTTTTTATTGTTAATTGGCTGGTTTTAGAAAGAACTAATCCATTTCTTAATTGTCTCACTCTGGCATATACACTACTCGACAGTAAAATACAACATGTGGAGTACAAGAAGCTGAAAAGAAGTCGGCCGGTAACTAAGCTACGGTACACTTGCACGGAGACAGCAACAGATGAGCTGCGAGTCACCCTGCATACCACCGACTGGGATCTATTGTTCATCAGCTAATTCACTTGACGAGGCGACGGACATTGTCACTAGTTATTTCAACTTCTTTGTCGACAAAATCATCCCTCTTTAGACACACAAAATCTATCCGAATAAAAAGCCGTGGGTCACAAAGAACTTAGAGATTTACTCAACGAAAGGATGAAGCTCCGATGGAAGGTAAGAAAACAAGGGTGAAAGAGGTACAGAAGTGCATCAAACGTAAAGTCGAAGTATGTCAACAAACATACAAAGACAAATTAGAAAGAAACTTTGCTGAAAATAATTCTGCTGGTGCATGGAAAACAATGCAAATGCTAACTGGATACAGACAGAAGTCGGTGACCCCCTAGTCAGAGGTCACACAAACTTTCGTGGAAGAGTTTAATGAATTGTAGGACTTTACAACTGAGAAAAATGTAGTATGAGTGGGTTGATTAGTGAATTAATAAAAAGGGAGTTTTAACAATGAGATTTGCGTTACTGAACATGAAGTTAGGGTAGTGTTTGGATCATTGAAAACCACCAAAGCACAATGCCCTGATGGTTTATGCAATGAGATCCTGGCTGGGATATTCACAAAACTCTTTCAATGTTCTTTAGACATCGGCTAGATTCCACGACTGTGGAAAACGTAATTAGTTATACCCGTCTCAGAGAAAGAGAATTCAACTGAGCCTAATGACTTTTCGGACCGTCTCACTTAGCTGTAACGTCATGAAATGTTGGAAAGACTAATAATGAAACGCCCTCACAGTATTACAGAACAGTTTATTGACCCCTTGCAGTTCGCTTATAGAGCAGGGAGAGAGGGGGGGGGTTCAAGTTGATGATGCGGTGTTGACATATCTGCAAAAACGTTACTCTCTTTTAGATAAAGATAGACAATATGTGAGATTTAAACTTTTCTAGTGCATTCAACACAAATGTCCCACACTTACTTACAGCTAAATTAATCGCACACGGTGTATCTCCCCGAACTACCCAATGGATTCATGACGTCAGAGGGTGAAGATAGGCGATGTCTACTCAGGGGAAATGATTTTAAGTGCAGGTGCGCCTCAGGGCTGTGTCCGCTCCCCCTGGCTTTTCCCTGTATATCAGCGACTGTCAGAGTATGTCCAGTGATTGTAGGGTCATAAAATATGCGGATGATACTGGCATTACTGCATGGTTACCTGTTAAATGACATTAACTGAATAACAACATTGATTGGTCTAGTAATGCCACAATTGTACATAAGAAAGCAAATTAGAGGCTGTATTTCTTGAGAAAACTGAAGAACCTCAGAGTGGATAAACAATCATGACCTTGATCTATAAATCCCTCATTCAAAGTGTTTTGATGTATAACATAATTTGTTACTTTGCCAATGTTACAAGAATCGATGTGAAGATACTTGAGCAATCTCAGAAAGTTGCTCAGCGGATAATGTATGTATATGTGATCTTCCCGCAAGCAGGAACTCGCGAAAGAAGCCATGGAGGCTTATAGACTCGCAAGCTGACCGAAGCCAATCTCTCGGCACACATCCATTTAACGTCCATGTCGGGAAGTTGTTATTGAACAACACCCTTGCCAGACGACACACATTGCTGTCGGCGGGGAATCGAACCGGGGATCTCATGACTGGGAGACGCCGGCGTAACCACTAGACTATACACTCCGCCGATCGGTGTTCACTTCGATAATCCTCCGATAATCGGTGTTCACTTCCTTCGTTAGAGTGCTTGTATCATGAGAGGTTCTGCAATAAAGTGAAACAAATCATGCAAGACCCAAACATACCCCTTGTTTGAGCACTACATTTACCACCGCTCTGGAGTGCGTTTATGCCCACCACGTACACTTAGGCCCCGCTACATATACTCATTTGTGTATAATTCTATCCATATTTTTTAATTCACGAGTGAGAAGATTTCTTATTTAGGACTTGCTGTATATATGTTTGTATTACTGTATGCGTATCGCAGTATATTGATACTTATACTTTTTTCTTTTGTTTCGTTTGCGACCTGTGTAAGCCGAATTTTTGATTGTGGACAATAAATTCAATTCAATTCAATAACCCCTTTAACTATTTACCAAACAAAAACATCAATATCACCCTAAACATTTGCAGATATGTTGTATGCATTTAACCCAATGATAATATCGATTTAATAAACCCATATCTTCCTTAATTAGATTGTGATACCCATTATTTAGCATTTAACCTTCAAAAATTACAGACAAGCCCAATAGACCACATGAATATTCATGACATGACTGGCTATGTAGCTATGCGTGCAAAGCTTACCATGATGGAGTATAAAGACCATTCACGTTACGGTATACGGTTGACCTTACAGTTTCTTGTATGAGTTTTGAAAAAGTAAAAACACTGTCTTGCCACTTCTAATTTTTATTTTAATCCACTCATTCGAATTATCCAGAAATGCATCTGCAGCTGGAATTTCATCATGAGACCACGAAGATATTTTTCTTACATATTGAGCAGCAACTTCATTGCTTTGCATTTTATTGTATTTTTTTTTAGTTAAATGTACATGGTACATATCCAGCACAGTACCGCAATGCCCGTTCCTCTGTTTGAGTCATTGCTTCAGGAGACACCTGTAAGGTTGTTGCGGGTGTGGCAGGAAATAGTGTCCGGGCGTCTCACGGACACTATTCCACGAGAATTGTGTCCGTAGGACAACTTTCTCGGGGGTGGGGGGGGGATTGGTGGCATGTCACTTTCCAACAAGGTTGCTAATAGGGAGGAAAACATCTTTTCCAGGGCATGCTGTATGCACGGAATATATCTTCTTCTGCTTCCCTCTGAATATCGACCTCATTTAAAAGTTTTTGCCATCTTCTTAACAGTTTGTTCATTGACCTATACTTGAAGAATTCATGCCACGTTTTCCTCTTCACTTTGTCTGAAAATGTGGTCCCTGTTAATTTCTTGGTACATTCGTCGTTAACGACGAATGTTCCAAAAGTTCTTCTGCAAACTTGTAAAACATTTAATCTTTTAAATGAAGTTTCACTTTTCTCGATAGGTGAATCACCTTGATGTGAGTGAGGTCTTCAATTTGAAGAGGTCATCTTCAAATATGTCGCAGATGGCATCTTAAAAAAATCTAACGCAAGAACTGAAGCATCAGCCTTCCTAGGCCTTCCTAGGCCTTCCTAGGCCTTCCTAGGCCTCATTCCTGTAAATGAACGAGTTATGACAATTTTCAAGGAACAAGCTATTTGTCACAATATTACAGATACAAGGCATAAATTGTGTTTCTTGTAACTGATGAGAAGTATATTTCTATCCAGCTTTGGTTTTAAAAGATTCTGCCGTATTTTACAACTTTGAAAGAAAATTCATATACAAGAGGATAAATTTGTTAGTCTTTGGGCCTAAGCGGTACTTTTTCCTCATGGTTTGGCTGATATAAGGAAGAACCCCCTACCCATGATTCCACTACCCAGTGCTCAGTGCAATTTTTGAATTTTGTTGATTTATTTCTTTTATCGAGTCAAATGCTTCCTGATTGCAAAATTGTAGAGAACAATAATACATTTAATAAATATAACTATATAAATGGGGTGCTATGAGGTTCTCTCCCTATGATTTCACAACCTAGTGCAACCCAGTGCACTTTACACTTTACTGAAATTTGCTAAAAACTCTATAATCAAGGCATATGCTTAATGATAGCAACAATTGTAGTGAACAATGAATTACACATATCTTCAGTTCTTACTGTAAACCTTATAGCACATGCTACCGATTTATAGCACGATCCCAGTTTTTACTTTGGCACACAAATTTAAGATTTACAATAGTAACTGTGTTCTCTGTGAGTTTCAGGTCCTGAATGACAGACACACGTATAGCCATATCAACTTGGAATCATGTTGCAGATATGATGATAACCAAATGCACTTTATTTGATAGAAAGTGATATTTGGTTATCGTTTAACTTATGTATTAATTAAACTGTAAATTTGGAATTATATTAATACCAGGGCCCCGTTCCACAAAGACTAACTTACGCTTGATCTTAAGATCAAACTTAAGTTCGATTCTCATGCGATTGATCGTAGCGTAAGTTCGATCGTTAAGTAGCGTTCCACAAAATCAAACTTACGCTACGCATGATTTTAATTAATATTTGGTTAGTGGACGAGGCTACTTTGACCTTTCGTGACCTCAAATCACTTGTGTCTCCGAAGTTTTGACACGGCGAACAACCTGTCGGCGCATTATATGTCATCAAAATGGTGAGTAAATATCAGATAAATGTGTCAGAATAAACATTTAACCACAACCTTTACAAGAATAATCTTTGCCATATTTTATTGCATTGGTTCGTTGTGTGTTACGACTCAAAAACATTGAAAGATCGTCCGCTGACCGCATTTTATCTGCCAACTCGGTAGTCTTTGCGTACGTTAAATTAGTTTAATACAGGCAGTCAGTGTTATATATAGGCTATGTACTAGAGCCTAGAGGAATACCCGGGACAACGTTAGGCCTGCCTACGTCTTTTCTAAAGTTTAGGCCTAGCAGTAACACAAATTTATATGAGCAAATGACTACTGTATAAAGGATAAACTACATAAGTAAACGCCTGTATTATTACACGGACGACTTAGGCTTAGTACTACAAGACTATACAGTATACTTAGGCCTATAACGGTACCCGGCTAATGATTACCAGTGGGATCATTGACTGATATTGATAAATTGTCACAATTTCGTACAAAGGAACTCTGTATGAAGTCCAGACTAAAAAGAGATGTATAGTTATTGCACTTGCACCCCTTATATGCTTAATTCTGAACAAAAGTGAAAGTCACCTACCTAGCCTAACTTTTTTTTAATGTCCACAAAACAAAAATAAAAGCAGTAATAGCCTAGGTCTTCAGGGCCTAACTTACCCACACTAAAGTCTGAGTTGTATACCCTATGTTTCTTTTGGCTGAACTTGAGCTGACCGGGAGTTTACATCCTTATTGATGTAAATGATTTATTTTGGATTGTTTCAGTCTAGGCCTAAAGCATTGTTAAATCGGAAGTCGACATTTTGAAAGGCAACACTGCAGGTAAACAGGGCTTTGGTTATTATAGACCTTCCTTGCTAGGTGCACAATGCAAGCAACTTTATCTGCCCACTTAGCCAAGGCCAGAGTAGCTAAGTCGAGCTGGGACTCTACTACAAAATACAAACACGTTTTAAGTGATCATATTTCAAGGGACATGGCTTGAGAAGTAATTACAATTAAAGCTGTTCAATGGGATGAGCAGCTGTGTGTGCTGCTTGCCTATAGCCATTGACTGTTGGAACTCAAAATAGAGGTCATGGGGTTTATCCTGGTATTACCAAGGCTGGCTCATTAAGTTTTGAGCACAGTGTTCTTGAGTCGTTAATGATAACTTGACAATTTTCACAGTAACCATTTTTCCTAGTCTAACTCAAAAGAAAGAAATCCAGGAAGAAAATTTTTCCCAGCAAGAAATGTTTATTCTTTGCCTGTTTGTCAAAGAAAATCGTGATAAATTGTTTGGTCGAGCTGGACATTGCTTCTGAACTAAAAATGAAGTGGTCAGATTTGAAGATTTTGGCCAAAAAATATCAAAGAGCTAAACATGCAACAGGTAAATAGCATTTATGGGCACCTCACATCCATCACATTTTTCTTGACACATAGTAAAATCCAAATTGATAAACAATGTTCATATCATTTTATTTTAGGTGGAGGGCCAGCAGCTGTATACAGCCCTGTTTACGAGGCCCTGCTCTGGGGACATCAAAGACGGACCCTTTGGCTGCTTTTTAAGCGAGTCATCACAGGTACAATTTATTTTTGATATACATGTTAAAAGACCCAATTTGAATTTGAGTACAAGAAGCCTATGGTTTTTGGTGGAGGTTAAAGGTCATTTGTGATCACCAGAAGTCAAATTGTGAAAGCCTAGAAAAACTTACAGCACTCCAACTTAATATCATGCACAATATGTTTTTGGTACCCTTGATGAATAATTTTGAAAAAGATAAAGGGAATACAAAGGAAAAATAGTTACCTTTTTCCAAAGTGAAAAAAGCCTTTCACAGCATTTTAAATTATATGCAATTATTCTATTGTTACATCTTATAAAGAGGACGGCATCCATAATGGAAGGGTTAAAGGAGTATCTTGTGATTGATCAATTGTTTTCATTTGCTCTATTCACAGGATTCACATGCACCAACAGAAATGTCACCAAACAGGCAGTCAACCCATGCCCCAACAGTTCATTCCAGGCCAAAGAAGCCAGTTATACTGTCTCACTGTTATAATTACACAGCCTACACTATAGTGTACTCTTCTACGTGGAATATAGGCCTATTGGTTTTTTTTACTAATGTAGCTTTATTGCATATACAAGTGAACTACTTCTTGAATAGGAAAACCATCTGACAGGGAGTTGTAGATAATATTAATGATCAAGGATTGTACACTGCCTTTCCAACCATCTTTGAGTTGAATGTAATTTCTGAACCGTTCATTATGTAACAGCATTGTAGGTAAACTTTAGATACTTATTTTTAGCTCGTAAACTATCTGCCTTAGATATTAAATTTCTATCGGGTGTATACTACTGGAACTAAATTGATGGTCAACATAACTTAAATTTCTGCCGTTTTGCTAAGATCATGTGTAGTATCTGTTCTCTTTCGAGGGGAATGGTTATGCACACCCGACGATGATCACACAGTCACAGTTCCGATGCAAGGAGACTAGGGTTGAGAGCGGATCAGTCGTTCGGTAGTTTGGTGTTCGTGCCCAGGTTCTTTCCTGGGTGACTTTTTCTTAAAAAGTATATAACTTAAATAAAATTCAAAATGCGATTTAAAGTTATGTTAGAATGTCAGAAAAATGTTTTTTTTTTGCTCGAATGCATGTGGTATTTGAAAATGCGAAATGTTTGGTTGACATGACATTCATATTCTTTGCTGACACTATATACAGCCAAAACTAATTTGCCTCGTTTTAAGTAAACAAGGATAGGGGAAGAGTTTTGGTTCTATTTGCATGCCATCGCCAAGCAGACATCAAAATTTGTTCTTGAGCTGGCTGTTGACATGCTCAATTTTGGCTTGTGTCCTTGTCTGAGCACTGCAATTAAAGACAGTGGCATAGGAAGGTACTTTTGATTGGGGGGGGGGGCTGAAGACTGATGGCTGGCCTGGGGGAGGGGTCTAGGGGGAGGGGGTGTCCCCCTCCCCTTTGGAATTTTTTTTTGCATTTCCAGGTGGCCGCAGATGAAATTTGGTGCAATATAGCACACTTCAACACCTACTCCATTCTGTAAATAATTTTGCATTTTCACCTGGCCTTTTGGTGCTTCAAATGGAATTTTTCTGCCAAAATGTTCTGAGTAAAATGACGAATGTTACATATCATTTATTGAGATATGAAAAAGGGGTTTTCTGACTTGCGAAGCGGGGGGGGGGGCGGAATGATACTTCTGCCCCACCATATTTTTCACTGGGGGGCTGGCGCCCCCAGCCCCCCCGGTTCCTACGCCCTTGATTAAAGAATAACTATAACTTTGAAGACAGCTGTTTATTTCATTGTTCACTATTAAGTAATTTATGTCTATTTTTGTCCGTATGGTGAACCACAATATACAGTAATAACTGATACTATTGAGTTTGTGATTTTGTGTGTGTGCTTTTTGGACAAATCGAAAGCGGTATATAAATAGATACCATATAGATATGATACCATACCTCGATATGTTTTGGTTTTTATAAGCTTACTTATTAAATGAGGTCTCTTTGAGTTCTGAATAGGCGTCATCAACCACGGCTGTAGAGGATAACCATAGTCCCCAAGAAGTATCCCTTGAAGTTGGTGGTCCTCAAACTGATTGCATGTCTACCTGTACAGCTAACAAATACATACTCATCCGGCCCATAGTTACAACCGCAGATTCCAGTCAATGTCCCATATACTGTACCCACAACCTGCGGAAATCCTGCTACCAAAAAATCATCCCTCGAGCCTTGGTCACAGAGGCTGGAGTAGTTAGGAACTGAATTTCATCATTTCGGATTTGAACGAATGCTTTTGTAACCCTCCTCAATGCCCGTGAGGCAGATGACTTGCTGCATCCGTGTAAAGAGGCACACTCTGCTAAGGCACTTTTTGATCGTAATTCATGAAATCTTAGTGCATTGATAACCTGCAAACTGGCCGACAGAGCCCTACTTCTGTTGGTGGGATGTTCTAACTTGGCCAAATTCATACAGCCTAGCCTAGTATACCTTTATCTTTGGTATCATTATAAAATTCAAAAGGCTGCCGTCTGTCTCTGAAAATTCTCTCTCTTGGTAGAATTCGACGATAATTACGTTGTTGACCAGCTTGCTGATACAAATATAACGCCATTTGTGCACAAGTATATAAAATTTACATTTTATTACATCTATATGTAAACTGTAAGAAACTAAACAAATTGTATATCAATTGCTTACCATAGCAAAGTATCATACTTGCGAATGATCTGGATCACTACTTAAAGTTACGCATGATCGGATCAAACTTACGCTTGATATCAAGCGTAAGTTTCTTTGTGGAACAGAGATAAGTTTGATATCAAACTTACGCTCGATCAGCTGACTTACGCACGATCGATCAAACTTAAGATCAAGCGTAACTCTTTGTGGAACGGGGCCCTGAGGTAACAGACTCTCAATCTCCCCATACTGTACATGACATATGATGTTATAGTCAAATCCTGCATCTTTATCGAGTGCTCATACATTATACAGTGTTTATGTAGACATTCACACTTATTGTCACATAGTCTGTGAAAACTGTACTTAATTTTCCTTCTGTCAAACATCCAGTGATACCCAATTTTTTGTAGAAAATTGATTTCAGGTCATTTACAGTACAAACTGTATCACGCAGTTGCCTGGTACAAATACATGAACATGATTGGTTGAAACAAACTAAATATTCATCTGCTCTGCAAGGGAGATACAAGTCATTTTGTTTTGATGAAACAGACAACTGAGATACACAGTATCACAGCATGTTACAAGTTGACATTTTTTTCTTCTTGATTATTAGAAAGAAAAAACAATAGGCTATTGTCTTAAAACATTTTGGTCTTAAACAGCAGCTGCTACTCTTGGGGTTATATCTTAAATATGAGGCATTCCATGCCTTCCAAATGGAATATATCCATCAAAGATTATCGTCTTGAAACCAACATCAAATCTCTAAGAAAAGATAATCAACTTTGTCTGATATGTTCTATTTGTTGGGCTGTCATTAATTATTCACCACTGAAGATATGGACATGAAGTCATGTTGCATTTACTAATATTTGTAAATATTAGAGCAAAATTAAACTTTACCATAACAAGGCTCTCATTTAATAGCTTCATTAATTTGTCTGTCAACTTTGGTTGGTTCGCATTTTGTTTGATCTCTAGAGTAAGGCAAATATATCACCAAAAACAGAACTAGTAAATTGTTTGATACAGGTGACAGATGCCTACAGTGTAGTTACGACCTTCCTTACCGGTTTCGAACCTCTGGACATACAATCAGCTTCCATACAGTAGCCTAGTGGTTAGGGTGTCTGCATATAAAGAGGGAGGCCCCGGTTCGAATCCCGGTGGAGGCTGGTACAGTAGTTTTTACACTGTTCTGGATTTTAAACTCACTACAATTTCAACTATATATATATTCATTTGCCTTTGTCGTTTACCTCCATTTCATTAGCAAAGTCTGCTCAAATTTCAAAGTATCTCTTTTCGAGATCCGGCTTTAGGAATCAGAAATGATTTGGAGTTGGTTAGCATCATGTTTGATCTCTAGAGTAAGGCAAATATGTCACCGAAAACAGAACTAGTATTGTTCGATACAGGTGACAAACGCCTACAGTGGAATTACGACCTTCCATACCGGTTTCGAACATCTGGACATACAATCACCGTGGTCAGGGTGTCTGCATATAAAGCGGGAGGCCTGGGTTCGAATATCGGTGGAGGCTGGAGTTTTTTTTACTGTTCTGGATTCTCCAACTCACTACGATTTGAGTTATATATATATATTGATAATATAGAAAAGTGTCTCTCTGCGTGAGGAAAATGTCTCATATCGGACAATGTCATTAAAATTGTTTATTGTTTAACATTCAGCTGCTATTAAAAAAAATGTATATAAGGCTGGATGTTATCTTTGTTGGCACATAGGCGCTGACTTTTTTGAAGTACAGTAATTACTTTCATGGGAAGTTTGATTAAAATGTCCTGAAAATTGAACATGAGCACTGTAGAGCTCTGTCCTGCATGTATTGATTTCTATTTGTGATGATTTTCGTTGACCCAGAATTTCTTGGAGGGTGCCAAAGAAGCTGGATTCAGCCATTTTGAGGTGATTGGTCGAGATCCGAGGGTTCTACCCATGAGGATAAGTAAGAGACATGACATTCCATACCATCATTTCTTCGTGTACAAAGACTACCTGATTCAGCTGGTCATCTTTTACCTACGGAACGACAGTTACTTCTGGCACGGGAAGATTGATTGGTCCCAGGTCAGTCAGACGGGAAGCTGGATGACCAAACAGTGGAGTCATGACCAGAAACTTTATGGGAACAGAGGGGAAGGTGCATATGATAAGTAAGTCACAATGGTATCAATTAACCCCCCACCCCCCTCCCCCACTCCCCACCATCCCCTCGCTACACAACGCATGAGCTATAATCACCTCCAAATCTCCTTCGTGGTTTATTGTTGTTAAATAGGTTCCTATTTGTATTGTCTTTGTACCTCTGCCGAATTCGCATTCACTTAAAAACCGATTTGAAACATCATATGGACCTTCAAATCCACAAAGGGCACAGAGCTCGTTCACAAAACAAAGAGAGGACTTTGTTCAATGCGACCTGTATCCAGTCTGAAGGATGGCTCTCACAGGTACCTCGTGAACAGCGGGCCAATCCCTCTACTAACATTTCGGGACCCCTGCAAAACTTGAACCAAGCATGCTAGAGACACACCAAGTACGAAGGCTTTATAATTTCAGCCCAGTACTGTACTGTATCATGTAGCATCATACTTCTGATGCCAACCTGGCATACTGTATAATAATATTTAATAATATTTGCTTTTTATATAGCGCTTTACACCAGCGATAGGTCTCAAAGCGCTTTACAGACGTTATATTACCCCTGGTCAATGATAACCTGTCCCAGAGACAATCCCTCCAGTCGGCAGCGGTTATATACTGCGCCCAATGACAATTTACCTCACAGGTACCCCATTGAACCCCTGGATGGAGAGAGGCAAGTGAGATAAAGCATCTTGCTCAAGGACACAAACGTAATGAACTAGGCATGAATCGAACCAGCAATCCTTGTATCACGAGTCCGACGCCTTAGCCAAGTGGACCACCACGCTTCAACAGACTGTTAGACTCAATTGGATGTGGACATACAGATTGCTTCATTCGACAGCTCGAGACAGATGGAGACATAATTCAGCAAAATGGCTTGTATCAAATACTGCATGTATTGGAACAGTACCTCAGCATCACATGAATAATAGATACCTGTGGAAATATATTTTAACTGTCAGTTCACCCTGTAGTGTACATCAGAAATAGCTACTCTAAGTTTGTGGTATTTAAATAACCTGTGTGAACCTAAACCCCCCCCACCCCCCCTTAAAAAAAGGAGAGAGTGTTATACGTATGTCTTCCACAAACTGGGCATGTTATATATGTCTGTATTGTAACCATTTCACATCCTAAGAATTTCACCTAAGCACAGTATGAACTCAATAATGCTGTTTGGTTTGCGAGCAGGAAACCTTATTAATGTCAGATCTGACTGACTATATTCAGAAATTAGGTTAAGTATCGGCAGATTTCACAGAGAGGAAGGAACATCCTTAAAGTGGGTCAAGTGAGGAAAAATACAAACCATCTGATTTTAACTTAAAAACAAAAAATAATGAAATAGAATATAAAAGAAAAGGTAGAAGAAAAAAGGGCGGATAGAACAAAGAATATAAGGAAAACAAACACTGATAAAAAAATAAAGAAAATAATTACAAAATTTAACAAAGGTAACAGGAAAGGTTGGAAAAACAACTTCTAACAGATATCAAAGAATAAAAAATTACGGATTTAAAAAAAAATTAAACAAGGAAGAAGGCAGAAGACAAAGCAGATGATGAGCTTTTCAAAGGACAAAATAGAACTATTAATTCAATGAAGAGTGTTCAATGTTTATGAGGAGCAGTCTCTCCTGTAGATAAATAAAACTGCTTGTCTCCCGTGCAGCTGCCTTTTGTTTTTATACATTTTTAACCTAATTTTCACAGAAGTCGGCTTTACTATACAAGAAAAAAGACTTATTTGCCTCACGGCAAATAATTGCAATGTTTAGTCCTGACCGATCATGTACAAAATTAGGTTAAAGGCATTGGCTGATTTCACTAATATGGAAGAACCATATTCTTTAGGTAAAAGTTGATATGCATAAATATTCAAAAATTTGGGTGGGGATGGGGAGGGGGGTGGGGGGAGGAAAGGAAATGACTGGAAGATGAATTTTCTCAAGGACACAGTTAACTCTATAAGTGGAAAACAAAGAGAGAAAAATGTCAAGTACGTCTATATAAGTATGTATACGAACGTAAGGCAAAGGGACAGTCCCCATCGTTATCACTACAATTCATGACAACAAATTCCACTGACGTATATTGTATAAGTAGAATTCATAAAGTAACAGGATACCCTGGGGATATATTCACAATTTGTCTTTTTCATCTCATTTTTTATATGCAGAATGGAATTTGCCGAGGTAAAGGTCGATAACGTCTACTTTATGGTCCCTAAGTATCCCAAGAAGTTTCTAAATCAGATCCAACATTCTACATTCCTGGAGTGCAATTACGAGAGAGCTGCGAAATTTGTCTCGCGTCACTATGACGACGGCGACGTGGTCGGCGAGAGATTTCGATCTAACGCGAAAGACATCCTGATAGCAGGGGCGGCAGTCTTAGACGAGTTAGGGATTCCATTTTGGCTTAGCAGTGGCACTTGTCTCAGTAAGTATGAAAGGAGGAGATAAAATGCAAGTAAATGTGTCCTTTTTTAAATCTTCTTATTACTCTTGTGTTTACGTTGAGATGATAAGTGTAGAGTTCTTCCTATTTAATGAAAAGGAGTTTCCCGAGGATTCCCGGTCGTAGCAGGAGCTTCTTCAGAGCACCGCAGTTTGAAACATCAGGCCCTCTTATTTACCTGCACAGGCTTTTACAGTTGATATGCGGTCTGTTATCAGTTATGTCTCTTTCATAGAGAAGATTGAAGCCCCCCTCTGAAGAAGATCCTGCTAGGATCGAAAGTTCAGGCCCTCTTACTTTTACACATATCTCTTACACAGGCTCTTTAGTGGATGAGCAGTTTGCTAACAGTTATTGTATTATTTTATTTTTATTTTCATAAAGAAGAGTTGAGTTTGTCTTCAGCATATGCCATTGAAATTGTAGCATTGTTTCTGAGTGTGTGAAACATATTTGTTTGACTGTATCAATTTAATACTTGGAATTTATCGGCAGAATGGGCGGAAGTGAATCGTAGTTCACATCTATGATCTACCGTAGTTAACGCTTACAAATATTGTTGTCAGCAGAGAAGTCAGTGGGATAATGTTGTTATATCGGATTTCTTGTACATTTTTAACGTCATAGACTGGGTTTGCACCTATCTAGGTTGTTCCAAACAGTATATCTAAATATATTGACTTTTTATCAAATATATTCATTGATACCAATTTCACCAACCTGCCTCACCAGTGTAACCATTTTAAATCTACACATGTATGTCAATTAACCTGAATAAACTTTTACTTCCCCCCACCCCACCCCCACCCCCGAAGGGTTCTGGAATGATTGAATGCTCCCTATAATCATCTCCATGACAACAGCTGGTTCTAGATCACTTTAGTGCAATTTTGCGGTCATTTAAGGATTTGTTTTATTTGACTTCTTCCTCAGGCTGGTTCAGAGAATGTCGTATCATTGGCCATAGTTTAGATGTAGATTTTGGGATGAAAATAGAAGACTATAGCGTCCGTCTGATACCGGCAATGGAGATGGCTGGACTGATGCTGGTACATCAGTTTGGTAAGGTAAGAAATTTTACTACTTTTCCCATTCATTTTCTATCCTTAATTTTTCAATTTTTTCCTCCTCTCTCTTTAGTTGTCAAACGTTTCTTTTCTTTGTTTTTCATCCGATATTTTGGATTGGCTCTTTTGAAAACTACACTGTGGTTGTCAGTAACTAGTACTAATAAAATGCAATATTAAATAATAAAAAAAATAAAAAAAGAAGATAATTAGTGGTATATATATGTTAATTCAGTTTTGTCATCATTACATCATTTGCTGTCATTTAACCCTAAAACAGATACAAAGCAGTTTATTTGCATCTTCTACTTACCTAACTGGAATGAATTGTTTTCTTTTTTGGTAAGACGAACAGGCTTCTCTCACAACGTGTTTTTCACCAAGAAAAAATTGTTCCGAGACATATGCTGCAGTTCACACAGTTACGTGATACTTCATATTAAAGATTGTGATTTCAAGGTGCTCATTTCATGTACATAAATTTTGTTGTTTTTTGGAGAGTTGAACATGACCTCGTAGCAATCGTGACAACTTGTGAGGACTTGCAGGCCTTCGCTTTACGGTGCTAGAGCCCTTTTTTCGCCCCCCTTGATTGTGTCTCCGATTTCATGAAGCTGATTTAGCCAATAATTGTCAAAACGCTTTTAGTAAATTTGGCTAAACACTAAAGTGGAGGATGGTTTACATTTATGAGTCAGGATATACAGTAGCACGTCTAATAATGTCGAGCCAATTCAAAGCAGTTGGTCGTGGTACATCTCAATAAGTACTAGAAATTATACGAGCCTAGTAGGTTCTGTCACAATTCGTTCTTTCTGTTGTAACTCATTGTAATAAAGTGCATTGAAGGCAGACAGTGAGAGTACATGTGTAAAGCAGTGTCATGTGAGTATGTACAAGTAGTGTGAGTATGTGTACAACAGTGTGATGTGAGTATGTGTACAGTGGTGTGAGTATGTGAACAACAGTGTGAGTATGTGTACAACAGAGTGAGTATGTGTACAGCTGTGTGATGTGAGTATGTACACAACAGTGTGAGTATGTGTACAAAAGTGTGAGTATGTGTACAGCCGTGTGATGTGAGTACAGTATGTGTACATCAGTGTGAGTATGTGAACAACAGTGTAATATGTGTGCAACAGAGTGAGTATGTGGACAGCAGTGTGATGTGTGAATGTACAAAAGTGTTAGTATGTCCAACAAGTGTGACGTGAGTATGTGTACAACAGTGTCAGTTAATATAGTAGAGTAGAATTCCCTTGTTATGAGGACAAATACTGTATGAGTACAAGGCTTTATTAAAATGTGAGTACAAGTTGGTCCTCTTGCTCTATGTATCGCTACAATATTTCCAAAATGCACCGAGTAGGAGTATGAGTACGAATGTATGATTAAGAGTACTCAGGCAATAAGTACTCGGGCAATAAGTACTCGGGCAATAAGTACTCGGGCAATAAGTACTCGGGCAATAAGTACTCGGGCAATAAGTACTCGGGCAATAAGTACTCGGGCAATATGTACTCGGGAAATAAGTACTCGGGAAATAAGTACTCGGGCAATTATACCAGAATATGAATATGAGGGACACAAAGTATGAATTTCTACTTTTCCAGAATGATACAATTGTCTGGTAATGAGCCTAATTTTACATGTTAACAATAACAGCTCTTACGAGACGTTTTATCTGCAAAGTTAGGCGGGGTTACATGTCGTGTTGCTGCCATTAAAAACCTGTACAGGTACACCCCTTCGGAACAAAAATAATTGTGTTTCAGAGAAGCAAGACTTTTGGTAAAATGGATACAGATTCAGAGTATCACCTTTTGAAACTATGAAAACTACGATCAACTTTAAATATTTTGTGTTTCAAGAGTTTCTGAAACTGTATCACAGTGTTAGCATGCAATCATTTATGCTCTAATGTGACAAGACCTGGGTTTCAGTGTACAGTTTATTAATTAATTGTACCTGATTATGAAATCAGTAGATGGAAGATGAACTAACGGTATATTTGAACTATAAAAGAGAGAAAATTGTTAATTGCAATTAAAGAAAATATTCAAACTGGATGAGACATAAACAGAGGAATTTGTTATTGACAAGGAAGTCAGAATTAATAAAAAAGCCCAGTGTGAACTATTGATATGTTTAATAGTGAGACTTAAAGGATTGGTTCAGGTGTTTGACTTGTCTTTTTTGTATGAAAGAGCACAAAAAGACAAAAGGAACAGTGAAGGAACTACCATGATAGCATGCTCTGTTAAGGAGATATGACACTTTGAAGATATCAAAATTTCTGTTGAAAACGAATGGTGTAGAAAGACTTGGAGGGTGTGAAGTCACATCCTCACTTCCTTAACATTTGTGAATATATTTCTTAAAAATTATTTACATTTTTTAACACATTTGAAAATAATATAATCAAAAAGTCTTCAGATGTTTAATCTCAAATACTTCCTTTGACAAATATGAGATCTCCTGACATATTTTTTGGTTGAAAAGTCATGAAATCTCACAAAATATTTAGAGAAAAAAACAAAGACTTTTCAGGAATGTGAGGATGTGACATCACAGCTAGTCAGATTACAGCAGTTTCTACACAATCTGATAAAACTTTACATTGAACATCTCTTTAACCAAAAAAGGTATTTGAACAGTTTTTTCAACCTTGTGTTTCTTTTATTGTCCTCTTTCATATAACATAAACATGTATGACAACTGAACCAATCCTTTAAGCATATCTGCATGATTTCGTTTTTAAGATAAACTTCCTATGAACCTAACATAATGTAAATCTTTATAAAGTGTAGTCATAAATTTTATGAAACTATAAAATTGATACAATTTTCTCTCTGCCTTTTGTGTTCCTCAGAGGAGTGATAGCTACGAACTTTCGTTTGTGAAAGATCAACTCAAATTGGATATATTCTTTTTCTATGAAGAAGGTAATACTCTATGGAACGGGGGATCGGACACAAGTACCGGCGAGAAATACAAGTAAGAGGGTTGACAAGGTGGAGGCGCATCATAACTGCTGGGGAAAGGGGGAGGAGGGAGGGGGCTGCTTTGTTTGAGGGAAGGGAGGCTGTTAATGGAGGATAGATATGGCTCCATGTTACTGAACAACTTCTAAAGCAAAGAAGACTTCAGGCGCGTAGCCAAGGGGGGGGGGAGGGCGAAGGGGCAGCCGCCCCCCTTGAGCATATTTTAAATTTTTTTTTAATGTTTTTATGATATGGTTAGTATTTTCAAAAGAGAAAATGCTAAGATGCAATTTAATACAAGGCCTGGGAAGTGCCATTTCCAGCGATCTGGGAGGCATTTTCAGCCAAAATTTTCTTGTACGCTTCGCGCCAACCATGGTGGCGCTACGCTTAGATAGTTTGCAATGCCGAATCTACAGTTTTGTCCCTCCCTTGGCAAATTCCTGGCTACGCGCCTGAAAGAAGTTTTATGTTTTCGGTCAGCAAGTTTATCAAACCTACGGATGATCGTCATCTGTATGGCTAATTTGGTCGACACCCAAAATCGAATGCATTTGCATATATTACACAGTATTGTTGAATTGGTCTAAGACATTGTTCTAATCTCTCTATTCTTTAAACATAGCAAAGTGAGAAAAAAATTTACCTAAAATAATAATGATAATCCAATATGAGTCCAACAAAAATAATATGCTGCAAATACATGGAAATTTCTGGATTACTAGAAAGGACATATGAACTGTTTAGAGAGAGATGCTAAATATTACATTGAAAGAACCTTTCAAGCTGAGTGCAAAATTCTGCTTAAAAGTCATTAATTTTCTAATAGAGCTGTATTATTTCAAAATATGTTTAGCCTCCCTCTTTCCCCTCCCACGGCCAAATCGTTTGGCCTTGATATCACAAATGCCTCGGGGCTTCATTCAAGTTGGATTGAGTTGAGTTTAGTTGTTGTGTTTGGAATAAATGGAATCCCTTTGTTTTTGGACTAGTTGATAAACAATTTAATACTTTTATGGGTGGGGTATGTTTAACATATCCCACCCATAAAAGTATTAAATTGTTTGAGCATAATATGCTCAATCCTTAAAAATCGTGAATCCCGCCCAGCACTATTTTCATCTAAAATCCCGACATTCCTAACAACATATTCAACATAAATTGGGCCTAGCCAATGCCAAAGTCATACAGACTAATAATGCATCAGTTACGCATGAGAGAAACATGACTTACGGCTCTCAATCGGTCCCTTGTAAAATCTTTTACCAGGTATGTAATAAATTTCACTAAAAAAAAAATTAAAAATGCAAATTGTTAGCAAAACTAGTACTTGTGCTTAAAAAGCTACACAAGTGCCAGCATTTGGCATCTGAGCACTTTCAAAAATCACTTCCAGGAAATCCTGGGCAAATCCCTGCATATAGCTATCTGAAATACTTTCTACGGATTTATTTTTCAGATACATTTTTCCGTGGTTCGATCTCTGCTGGACTGAGTTTATCGGAATCAAAGTAAGAGTGCCTTGCCAAACTCTGTCGTACGTGGAAGCCAACTACGGAAAGTCTTGGAACACCAAGGTGACCAGCTGGAACTGGAAGAGTAACCCCCCAATGTCATACCCAACGGTCAGTGGCCGAAAGAAGAATGGCCGGAAGTCATGCAAGTCTTTGAAATTATCGAGGTAGAAGAAAGTTAAGATTTTTACCGAATCCACTAGATGTAAAGATTTGCGGGGAAAATGGAGTATGAAGAGAAGGAAAGATTATCACACCGAGTATTAGAAACGATTGAAAATATCATTGATTTGCTGAAATGAAGCAAAAAGAGAAGAGAACCGATGAAGCATTTGGAAAAGTCCATTCACAAAAGCGATTAAACTGCCCATTTGTAGCGAAAAAAAGTGGTAATCATGAACTTTGTTTATTACACCGTGCCATTGATTTTTTTTTACACCAAACAATGGTTGAAAACATGGTTGGTTTCCATCCTAAACACTGACAGCCAAGGAGGAAATTGTACGAATGTTTAATTCTCAAGAGCACTTCATAATGAGTGAGAGATAAATTGTTTCGGTTGCCAAACTTGCCTAAATTGGTGACAAATATTTTTTATAAATGGATCTTAATGTAGATAGGCATTTACTGCATGTCAAAAAGCTATTAAAAAGCAGTTGAAAAAACCCCCAGAAAACGACAACAAAATTGTTACTAAAAAGTGATAATTTAAATGATGCAGGATTAAACCTACTCATGCTGCAAACATTCACAGCCATCTTGGTACTTCCATTTTACTTTTCTCCCCAAGGTTGATATTTCCTTTAATTCCCCCTCCCCCCTCCCCCTACCCACCCTTTACCACACCCCATGTTTGTTGACCAGTGTAAATGACAACTTTAACCAAAATTTAAAGAGCTTGACACAGTCAATATTTTTATAATTCCCTCCACTCTCCCCCCCATGTTTGTTGGCCATTGTAAATGACAACTTGCAACCAATCTTTAAGAATTTGACACGATTTTGTAGTAATTGTAACTAAAGAAGTTTGGTCTTGCCATAAGTAGTTTTGACATTTGAAAAATCCAGCTAGGATTATTATGGTTAATGGTTTGATTAAATTGTTGCCAACTGGGATCAATCTTTGTGTTTCTTCTCTGGAAACAATTTGGAAATATCACATCTCTGTCTTGATTCTCTTTCACTCGATTGAAGTCGTTTAATACGTCATCAGGTGAATACCGAGAGGAATGACTCCTCTCAAATTGTGTTCTTGTTTTTTTTTAATGCCTCTCTTTGAAAATGGGCCTTTTGTAGGATTGTGAAATGTTTCAAAGGTGATTGGTAGGTGATGGCATGGGGAAGCAAAATATAAAGTACAGTAAATACTTTATTTTGTAATATTATTGTAATTTTACACAGAGATTTATACAGATCAACACTGATATGATTAAATTTCAAATACTAGGAGAGTTGATCCAGACCAGAGAAAGAGGGTTATGGGGGGAGGTCAAAATTGGGGTGGGGGTTATGAGGGGTCTTGTATTCCATAATAGCTACATCCTACCACAGAGGGAGGACCTTTAATGATATTGCGCACCTCTCCATTTTTCACTCTCTGTTATTTTGCATTTTAAGTGTAGTCATCTTTGTGTTTTCATTTTCTCAGTATGAGAGAGCTGGGCTGGGATGAGGGAAAGGCTACCCTGTCCGTTCCCTCTTCCCCTCCCCTGGCCTCTCTTCGACCACATCCCAGTATTTTGCTGTATTCAATACTTAATTATAGACTGGTGGTCTGTTTCAATATTATTTAAGTGACTCCAAATTGCTAGATAAAACAAGTGTTATAAGGTCGGGTTTGTTGACTGTATTTCCCTATAATCCGCAGATGAAGGATAGTTTTGCAATTTTCTGTGCAAAACTCTATCAAGTTAGTTCTACTTGTGGCAAAATGGCATTATTACCAAAACAAATGACTGCTACACCTTTAAATTAAACTGAATACTTTAAGCACACTCGATAATAATATAGATATCATGTGGGCATTGTTAGTTTGAAACTTCCATGGGACTAGATGATGCAGGCTGCTGTGAAGTCTAGACAAGGACGCCTCAATTCCTTTTTTTCTATACGGGCCAAAGAGAAACATTGGTTGGAGCAAAGTTAGGTGCCGGAGAGAATCAAAATCTCACTGTACCTAGATCGCTATGTAAACGTTTCTGATTGATCGATCGATTACCGATCGTCAAATATGCCAGGTAGGCTGGTCGGTTGCTAATCCATAAGGACCGTCGTACCCATCCGTGGAAATTCTGGGCCGATTTTGTTCAGACGTTGGGATTGCAATCCTTTTTACAACCTCGGGTTGGCACTGGGGCTGCCCATTGAGAACTCCTTGTTGTCTGGACTGGTTATCGATATCTGGTTTGATAAGAAACGGTCTGGATTCTCATGGATTCCAAGCATCTGTTTATGGTCTTTTGTGCTACAAACTAATGTAGATCAATATCACATTCACATTTCTGAGACAAGTTCTTACATAATTACAACTGTAAGGTTTAGGTGACCATTACTAATTGGGAGGTGGGGGAGGGGCAGAATTCAAGGGCTTATGCTGGGGTCCAGGAACTGAGCCCATAAATCCACAGCAGGTGCAACAGTTTGACTCGTTTTTTGTTTGCATTACAATTTTTCAAGCTCAAAAATATCTATCAGAAAGAGGAATTAATCTGGAATCTCCATTAAATACATATCAGAGAGCCCTGATGTTTTCATCCTAAATTTTGAACAATTGGTTTATGTCTATATTAATCACCATCTTGTCTTTTTTTATTTTTTATCTTTTTATTTTAACAATTTACCACTTTACCAACATGAAATCTTTTTGTTATGAGTGACACAAATTTACAACCCTATTAAATGCAAAGAACTTAAATTTAAAATTGTATTTTGTTATAATCAAAAGCCGTTTCTCTACTATTCTGAAGGATTAACATAGCTCGATTGGTCTTTCAGATGCTTTTACGAGACAGGATTTGTTTATTACAACATTCTCGCTCGTCACTTTTCTCATGGAATTTCCTTACGTATACAACGTTTGAGTGCAATCGCGATTATCAATAGAATCATGTGCTGGCTCCTGCCCCGAACGTGATATGTGCAATTACGCTCCACCGAAAGAACAGATATGATGGTATGATAACACTTTGTAACATTACTCATTATCTTGAGTTACTAAAAAAGCTGTAAAAGTTTTCAAGCTACTGGTTCTTCTGATGGTTATGTTCTAGCTGGTATCTGAAGAGATTGTAATAATGAATGTAAGCCACAGTCTAATCTAGAGAGTATTCTGTAACTAACCACTTTGTCAGCTCAAATATTTTATGATACCATAAACTGTATGATACTATAATCATTGTATATCTGATAAATTAACTGATTGAAAGAGTTGTATAAAGGTAAATTTGAGGTTGTTGTTTTTTTCCAACAATTTTCATCTTTTGGGGCTTGGGAATTCAAAATCCATTTGTGGAAAATCTGTCTAAAGTCATACTGTGGTTCTCAATCTTTCCAATGCTGAAGGATAGAGGGAAAGGTACGGACAGGATGGGGGGGGGGGGGAGTTAGGTGAGCAGTTTTTAACCAAGATCGTGAGGCAGTGCATTATTATTTCACACATGGTCTGCACAGTTTGGAGTATAATTGGTGTATTCATCTTGCCAAATTGAAAATTTAATTTAATGCACGATTTATTGCATGCAATGTCTTTTCTGTTATCAAAAGGAATAATAAATTATGTTACAGACTGATAATGGTCTATTGTCTACATCTTTCTTGTTTCTTTTTATTTGTCTTGTTTACTGTTTTGTTTCAATTTGTTTTTGTCTGTCTTTGTTCATACAAAAATTGATTTTTGTTTTAATTTTTTTTATTTGTTTAAATTTATTTGTTTATTTTTTTAATATATTTTTTTCAATCTGTTTTTCAATTTGACTTTTGTTGTTGAATATTTGACCCCTTGTGCACTTAATTTCAGTTATGACAGCCAATTTTTATTATGAAGTTCAACAGATTAAAGGGTGAATTAAGGCAGAATATCCATATTGATAAATTATAGCTCCATATTGATAAATTGTAAATTGATAAATTGATAAATTGTAAATTGATAAATTGATAAATGTTTCTGCAACTATTTTAGAAGGTATGCTCAATCTCTGCAATGCGATGTCGGGTTCTAAATGTTATTGTTTAATTCATTTTTTCATAAAAATACTAATAACTCAATCAAAACATGTTTGTTTTCACTGCTCTTTAACAACAGAGCATGCTTGCATTACATTCAACACAACTTGTCCTTGACAAATTTGTATTGGATTGAAAACTTACTTACTTAACTCTGTTATTTGAGCCCATAAAATGCTCATGTTTTCCTTGTGAGTCTGATGAATTGACCTAATATCTGGTTTGTGTATTAGACAAAATAGACCAATCGTGTTCATCAATATGCCTAAAGGCTGGCGCAATTTGCACCGACCCAAGCGACTCTTCTGGACTACTTGTTGGGAATGAGTTGGAGATAGTCCTGGCCACTTAGTCACGTCGGCGTCGCACTTGTTGGTTAGCTGCACACTAGCCCGACTCGACGTAACCCAACAGTTTAATCTCTTGCTCATCAGTTCCATATGGGGGCAGCCATTTTGACTTTCTGTAGTCGTCACCTTATTTCACGACTCTTCCATGCCACAACGAATATCAAACATGTTTGATATGCCTGATTTGGTCAGGAGGAGGACCGACTGTTGGGTCTTGGTCGGGTCGTGAGCAAAATTTTGTCCACCTTTACTGACCCAACAAACATACCATAATCTTAATCCGGCCTTGGGATAGGCTAATCTTAAATGAACCCTGCATATCTGGCTCTTATTCACATGATCTTTATAAAAGAAAGCAGATACATCAACCACACATAAAAGAATGAACTATTCTTGATAATAGTTAAATTCTACGATTTAGACACAAAGAGAAGAAACACGACGTGAAGGTATTCCACATATACTGCGTATTTTTTAATTTTTTTATGGCTCATTGTTGGCAGTCCAAATTGCCATCATGTCCCATTTGGCGTTCATTACTTTTAGACATTTTCCTTGGCAAGTTCTACAACACGAAAATCGTTAGCATATTTTGTTCAAATTCTGGTCACCCTGCAAAGTGTAGCTTTCGGAATAGACGATGGCGACCGCGACGAAATTCATACAAAATCTTCGGAACTTCCTCGTTGGGGTAAGTTTAATCGTTGCTTACTTGATTACATGTCTACTTTCTTCAGAGGTATGTCTTACGTACATTTACAGGCTACACTTATTTTGTCAGCTCAATGTGTTGCCTATTGTATTAGCACGTACCATAGGCCTAGGCTTCGCCAAGTTGTAGGCCTAAGCCTAGGCTAGATCATAGGTGTACAGTGCAGTATGTTGTTAACTTAGTTTGTATGCCGAACTGTAAACTAGACTATTGCAAAATTATGATTTATTGTCAAAGGATCAAAGCAAAGATCGTCTCAGACCTGCCACCACTTTCCCTTCTCATGGAAAGAAAACATCCTAATAAAATATGAAATCCAACAACAGATGATTGTTGCCTGTAATTTACAAAGTGGAGATTATCAAATTGTGAAACCATTGACTGTTAGGCTTGAAGTCAATACTCATTGCTTTCGAAGTGATCATTCGCAGGGCAGCCCGGCGAATAACGTACACAGACACCTTATTTGCAGGGCTGTGACGATTTTGAAAATAGGTTTATTATTAGGTTTTGCTATTGATACCAGTCAGTTTAGGGGCCTTGAAAAGCCAACCTTTTGGGCCCAAATAGTCTTAGCCATTTCATAAGCTAATTTTTGGAACCCCAGCAGTTCAATTTTAAAAGCTTATTTTAAGGGAGCTTATCTTGGGATTCCCCAAAAGCCGACATTGCCTGAAAGCCAATATGGTCAAGGGTGTGACACTCCCCCCCCCCTCCCACACCTTTACATGCAAATGAGCAGTCACTCTGCAAAAACAAATGTGAAAATGAGGGATGACATTTTTTATGTTGGCAGTACTAATGCTAGACTGGTTCAATCTTAAGGCCCTAGGCTCCCAAAACCAATCCTAACAGCATTAAGATAGGAATCCCAAAGGCCAATTAATTCCTCAAAATATAGGGGCTCTCAATTAAGACTCTCAAAAAGATAGCTGGTGCCCAAAAGCAAATTTGAATAGCCCCAAAAGTTACTGAGCCCGTTAACCCAGTCTAAGGCTGCCCTGTGAATAAGGTGTATGTGTCTGGCTATTCGCAGGCCAGCCCTGCAAATAAGATTCTTGTGTCTGGCTATTCGCAGGGCAGCCCTGCAAATAAGGTGTATGTGTCCGGCTGTTGGCAGGGCAGCCCTGCAAATAAGGTGTCTGTATCCGGCTGTTCGCAGGGCTGCCCTGTGAATAAGAAACTTGTGTCCGGCTATTCGCAGGGCTGCCCTGCGAATAAGCCCCACCAATTGCTTTTGACATTCGGCCACTGCCTGCAGGTAGAAGTGCACTCTGCACTGCATAAAAGAGAATTCACAAGTCTCCCATCATTTATTTCATCACATGAAAATAATCCACAACCCAATGTTAACATGATTTGGTTGTTGTAATGGCTTAAGACTTTCGCACATGAAATTTGGAGATCCTTCTCTTAGACGCTGCATAAAACTGTGTGTCTCACTGTAAAACCATTGGAGTTGGTAGTTGTGAGAGCCACATTGCCATCTGGACACAGGTATTTTTGTGGTTGGCTTTAAAGTTAACATATTTGGTGAATTTCATCTTTCATTTCTTTTTTATTTAATCGAAACTGTCTGCTATTTTCTTGTGCTGCCATTTTCTGTGATACAAGTTTAACTTTGATAAAACAATATTCCTTAATCTGAAAATAGGCCCTGAGGGTTTTCCCAAGTTTTCTTGTCATTTCAACGTCATAGTAATTGATCAAACTAAGATAATGTGAAGAAAACTGCTGCAAGCATATATATTCTTATTCATCAACCATCATTGAACTAAATTACTTAACAACTATAAAATTAAAAGACGTGTTATTTTACAAACTGATTTTATTAATTTTATCATTTTCATATTTCACAGAGAAATCTTCAAGCAAAACTTAATAACAGAACTGTGCCAGACATTTCTTCAAGGTTTGTAGACGACTGTTAAATTTTCTAACATATAAACCAGTTCCCAAGTGTTGCTAAATTGTGGGAATATATACCCAAGTTGTGTGAAGATACAGTATATATATGGCAGGTTGATCAGCTGAAGAATTCTTCTTTCTTTCAAGGTTTGGATTTTACTGTTTGACAGAACAGCTACAGCTAAAATGTCATTGACTTTGATCCCTTATCTAAATGCAGGGAATGATTTAATGTTCAACTTTAGTTTTGTGTAGCAATTTTGAGGGCTCAGATATTGTTCTCTCATAAAATACTATGGTCCCTGTGCACAAAAACTGCTATATATATATATGCATGTTTGAATTTGACCATTTTGCATAAGATATTGGAATGTTATTCTGGATAAATTGTCCCTGAAAGGCCTTTAAACCCCTCAGAACTGACATCATGTGCAAGGCCAGATTGAGCTTGTGGGGGGGGGGGGGGTGGGAGGCAGGGTCATGTGACCAGGGGGAAACGGTTCAGTATAAAGTTACTATAAAAAAATAATATAAACCCACATATTTACCAATAACTGTAAGAGAAACATAAATTCCACAAAGGTGATTTCACACAGTCATATTAAACTGCAAGCTGTTCAACATGACTGCAAATTTTAGTTAGTATTTTGTTACGCCCATAGGGACAGTACTTGGTATTTCTTTACCGTATAATTGAGTATCACATAAACACACCTCAGGCACATACATATGGCAATGGAACCTGTCGTAGTGCCTCAATAATCTTTGTTTTTGTTCATGTCATTTAGAAAAAACTTTTTGCTGTAAGACCTATTAAAATGAAATAATGAAGCACCATGAAGGTCAAGTATTTGAGTCATTGCCTCTTATGATGTGTAAAATACACTGTCGTTGTAGATCTCTGTGGAGGTTGGGGGAGGGGGGGGGGGAGGGACTGGAAAGTAATGTTCTCATTTAAGTATTTTGTGAATACATGCCACGTGGAACACCAGAAATCAAACCAGAGCTCTTGATCTGAGTTTCAAAAGATAAGGAAATTGAGATTGCATACAGAGGTCTAAGGTGTAAACTAAATTCTTGTCTGTTTATCACCGACGGATCAAGTTGTCTATCGGTTCAAGTTGTAATTAACAGATCAATTTGCTATTTATGTTGTGCAATTTCTAGGACAATACCAGAACCAAACTTACCTGATGGAGTGTCTCACAAGCTGGCTGCAAACTATTACTTTGCTCGGGATGGCCGAAGAGAAGTCGGACCACCTACTGTAGTCTACTCACAGACAAAATTGTTAAAGGAACCCTCCAAAGAAGGAAGGTATGAATATTGTGCAAAGTTAAAAAAAGCTTGAAGAAGTTAATGGCTGCAAAAGGACTTTTTGAATTTCTAACTGATAGCATGCTATCTGGATGTGGTTTCACTTTTTAAGGAGAGACATTTTCATCAGAAGCATCTCTGTCCTGTAAGAAAAACTATGTCACTTGTAGCTGACTTTTCCAGTCCATTTAACTTTCTCCATGCCCAAAAGATGTTCCTTTTTATTTTTTCATTTTCTGTTGATTTGTATATCTATTATGTAGATTGTTTTCAGTATACATTTACCTGAAAATACCTGAAATAAAGCATTTTTTCCCATTCTTATTTATTGAAGGATCACCACTTATTTATTGAATAATGACATCGTTTTATGTATTATTTCATTCCTCCAGTGAATCGGATGCCGTAGCAAGTGAAGGAAGAAAACCTGTAACTCCCGGCAGTATGAGGCAGTGGAAATTATCCACAGATGAACCTTACTTGTGAGAAAAACCCAACTGGATGCTGTTCGAAGGAACATCATTATCCTAATAAACCCAATGGCTCATGAAACGGTATCTCCTTCAAAACAGCTTCCCTCATTTTCTCTATAGGGAAAAACTAAAAGAGCCTACCTAGAAGTCATGAAATTTGTCTGTGCAAAACTGAAAGCACAACTGTATGAGTTTTGTGTGCAAAAAATATCTGAATGACTGTGGTGAATAGAGAAAGATTTTTTTCTATTGTTGTGAATAATATAAGATTTAATAAAAGTGCTACTATAAATAGGTATCAATGTTGCTGTGTTTGTGTTATTGTTTTTAAGTGTGAACTGTTTCTTTTTTTCCTTAAACTTTCAAGTTTGTTACTTTACTCTTGTGAGTCTTGTTCATAGATTGAAGTAAAAGAATATTGCAATGTAAGAATTAATTTATAGGGATTCAGACAGTGTGATCAGTGGCTTTAGGAAGCAGGTCAGGCCATGGGAATAATGATGTCACTGGGCTGGGGGGGGGGCCCTTTCTGAAGTCTGCCATATGAGTATATACTTTACTCTTTATCCATTACTTCACTGGGCCCCAGAATTGACCTTGGGTCTGACCCCATTGTCATCAGGGTTGAACAAGTGTGAGCAAGACTTCACTCTACTACAATTAAGGAATAATTGAAAGAAGCATAGCCTAGCCATTATACCATTTCCCTCCTGATACGATCAAGTCGCTAGAATAAATACTCTCTTCTAAGAGATGGTGTGCACCTTGGTATCGGATTCTTCTGGAGTTTGAATTGAATTTGAAAGTTGAAAGGAGTTTCAGCAGAAACTGTCTGAAGAAATTCGTGTTGAAGGTGGTTGATGGCAGGTACACACTCTCTTCCACTCCCTCTTTCCTCCATGTGTGTTTATTCTCTCATTTATGTCTCTAACATAGTTTGGAGTATATACATATATAGGCCTAATGCTCAGGAATATCGTAGCTTGTTAAATGTCTGGAATTCTGCCTTAGTTAAAGCTAAACTGTTGATGCCTTTGGCTCCTCAGTGCGGTCGTATGTGTTGTGTTAATCCATTGTTTCACAAATGTTAGCAACTCACAACAATTAAAATATGTTCATTCAAATTCATATAAAACTACAGATCACACTTGGCTGACATTGAAACACTATATATGCTTTACAAAGTAGTGATACATCATACTGATCATGTTTATATGTCAAAATGATCAAACGATCAACACTAATAGAGATATCTGCCCACCACCTATGTTTTTCGATGACGTGCTACATATATATCGTTTGTCAATAAAACAAGACGACATCTTATTATACCAATAAGTAGCCTTCCTAGTGAACTGCGCACATGAGACTGGTTGCTCGAAATGTTGTCAAGTTGTATATATGTAGCCATTCAAAAACGCAGTGACGAGGCTTAAATATATTTTTAGGTTTGGGAAGATTACAAGTGACACCTCCAAATCAGGGTAGGGCCGATTTACTCTGAGATCGTGGGGACAACTTAAAAAGGCGGAATGCTCACACAAAAACAAACAAATAAAGGTAAAGTGGTGTGTTTACGATGCACATGAACGTTGTATTAATATCAATGGGGTTACTTAAGGTTATATGTGAAATTATATAAATGGGTGTAACTTACATATCTCGGAACTCTTACTTCTTATAACGACTCCACTGAACTTAATGGAAAAATAATACTTATCAGTCCCAACGAAAATAATAACAAAATCGCTGCGCGGGTCGACCGAATACAATTTGAGAACGAAATTGTCTCCTTGGGAAACTTCTAGGGCGGTTCACTTAGTTAGGGGACGTCTCTGGATTGGGTGGTTCTCTGGACAGCTCGCGATTCGGGGAAATAACCTCTTGGGGCGTCTCAGCTTGGGGCGTCTCTAGGAGAAACTGTTCATCACTCGGGTTGGGTAATCACAGGGGTTCACTTCCGGATCCAAACATTGAATTAAAATGGGAATTTATAGTTCAGTTCCATCACAACAGAAAATTATATCGTTGCCAGATATTAGTACAGGATTAAATAAAGTTCTGCCTCCATTGGTACAGCTCCGGGTGATAAACTTTTATTAAATATGAAATCTCCTTGTAAAACAGTTCCAGGTGTTTACTAAAATAGAATATCCATTTGTAGAACAAGCTCCAGGTATTCACTAAACTTCTATAAAAACTCCATGGGTAAATAGCTTCAATTAAGTGTCCATTTAACTTCTAATTAATTTAATACTGGTCCTCTACTCTATTACTGGTGAAGTTAGTCTAAGAAAATACTTATGATCTCTTGCCCAACCATTTCAAACTTAATCCTTCTCCTCTAACTATTACAAACTCAATCCTTCCCCTCTTCTCCTCTAACTACTGTAAACTTAACTCAGCATCAGTGTCTTATCTTAATTTCCCCCTACCATGCTACCTTATTCACTCCATCCCATAATAATAAGAATACATCCCATAATAATAAGAATTCATCCCATAATAATAAGAATACATCCCATAATAATAAGAATTCATCCCATAATAATAGTACAAGGCAACCTACACATGACCAACTTAAACTCTAGACCAGCTTGCCCTCCACTTCCTGGTATCTGTGGTCCAGTGACCAACCAGCTGTCAATTAACACTTAATATATAATTTACCAGACACATTACTTAATTTATGGTGTCCTTTGGTACATTTAAAATAATCATCTATCACCAAACAAATCATCTAACCAAACAAAAGTTATAAAATTGTCTATTTAATCCACAGTTCTGAAAAGGGATAGACTCTTGGAGCCACTCATATATTCCTAGAAAATAGGACCACGCAAAACAATTACTTAGCTTAAGAAAAAGACAGGTCACACAGGGCCACCCGACCACTAACTGTTGCCATGTAGTAGTTAGCAATAAAAGTGAAAATTAAGGGAACTCATAAATCTACCAAGTAAAGGTTATTCATTGTCAAATGAATAAAAACAAACAAACAAAAGAAAATGATCAAATGAATAAAAACAAAGATAAGAAAATGATTAAATGGATAGAAACAAAGGTGGAAAATAAAAGAAAATGATAACTATGCAAAACATTAACCAGGTTATGCTCTGGTTACATATACACGATCGGAAACAACTACCATCGACATCGTTATCCCTCGTAAACAGGCTGAAACTCCCAGTCCGCCATATTTTCCTGGCAAACCTCATCAAACAACTCATTCTCTGCAACCGAGAAGACATTCTTCCAGGATCCAATGACACCTTGAATTAAAAGACAGAACGAAAACAAATACAACAAGATTTAGATTTTAAATTTGAACTCAAGTGTTGTCACCCATGTTGATGATTGCATGCAAGGGTTACACCCATGCATACCGACCATACATACGCATATCCATAGCCTATGCAATCATATGAATTCCTATACACCCTCATTCATAGGTCTATTATATGTATTGAAGTTTTACACACATCCATTTTATACGCATTTCGATACATATCATATCATTCGTAATCTTTCATACGTTAACGTGCGGACTTAACACTTACGCACCGTAAACATGTGCATAAGTTTACGACTAAATTCAATTTCCGCTATGCATATGGTTGATCATGCGCACAAGTAACAGTTGAAAAAGATTTTGAAAACGAATTTGAAAGTAGTCAATCAATACCCCCTCCACCCTTTCCCCTGTCTAGTAACCTACGGGATCCCATCAGTTGCCATATCGTTTGAGTTCACAAAGCAGTGACCCGATATAAGTGACGAAAGCATGACGTCACAGTAGGCAACGTTCACTGATAATTCGCATGGGCCGTCGTCAACCATATCAAAACTCATGGTTGAAGAAGACATATATTGCAGTTGCTATTCCATCTTGGTTACGTAGTGTATCTGCATTTCTTAATATAAAGTTGAAATGGGAAACATTCACATATAGTTGTCCCCTGCATGCGAACTGATTTCACACACAAGTAACATCCTAATATTTAAAAGAAATAAAAATCTTCTAAAGTGTACCACTGTGAATATGTGTACATTGCCGTTAATAAATCGACGTAGCTATAATGATACATAACGATATTTTGTCAACAACAATAACAAGAATGTAATATATTTCACATTTCATACCTTTCTGTATAAAAGAACTCCGCCCCATAGCCTTTGTAATCATGACACCGTCGGCTCTCTGTTTCTCGATCTCGTCATAACTTTTCTTCATCCCTTTCATACTTGCATTCTCCTCCAACCGCCTGAGAGAATCCTCGTCTAGTTCTTCACCGAGAAGAAACTTTGACAGCGGTCTAGCGACGGACTGAAAATCCTGTATTCATCAGCGAAGAAAACGTGTGAAGTATATAGATGAAACATATACGGATCACATATATATCACAACTGATTTCAAACGATGACTTTATTCACACAACATATTCTTTTTTGATACTGCCGTTAGTCCGGTTTGTAATCAACAAGAACATTGTGATAGAATAGAAAAGTTTTTGAGGAACCTCTGTCACGATAACATCACAGACGTTTGCGAGGGTAAAATTAGCCAGTCAAAATAGGTATCATTCAATCAACCACATCTTGAATAAGGGACATGATATTGAGATATGGATTTCAATTTATTAACTAACATTAACTAACAATTAAATTAACAGTTTACAATAATTTTGTCTTAAACAAAAGTTTCACAATTTCCAATATGAACACCGGAAACATTTAAACTGTTACAAATCGCGGTTTGTAATCAAGTTAAACAAAACAAAAAATACCGCAGGGATTTGGTATAGAATACGCAACTCAGAAATTGACAGATATAGCTTAGACTATGAAATTCTATATACAGCACATTAGTTTCTTTAACTTAATACCTGAGATTAATTTCAATGTGTGCTAGTGAGTGGAAGTTTTTTTCATCGTAAGCATCTCTGATATAAAAGGGTAAGATGATTGGGGGGAGGGGTGGGGGGGGGGGCGGGCTTGCTTCTCCTTTAGAATTATACAGCCTTTAATTAATGTCGAAAATTCGATCTTGATAAATCAATGTCAACTCACCAGCTTTAGCTTTTCGTATGAGGTGAAGAAAACATTCTCTTGTTCTCTATGTGTCCAGTAGGTATGTACGTGGTCGAACCAACTGCCGTGGCTCACTAAAAGGGAAACATAATTGCACTCTTTTAAATACCTTTTAAATAACAAAAAGTTAAACTTTCTTAGAAAAGTAACGAGAGACAATATACAGCAGACAGTTATGGACAATTAGGGAGGGGTAAGATTTGAACTTATGGGCTGGCGTCCCTGGGGATGGGTCTAATTGGAGGGGCTTCCCATTCTCCTTCCCTCTTCACTATAACAAATTCGAAATAGTGCGATCTTTTGCAACGTATACAGAGAACATTTAATGTTCAAGAAATTTGACCTGCATGCCCTAACATGCTTTTAGATCTTAAATGTGACACATCTCGTTATTTACACAGCAAAAGTTTTAGGGGTAGAGTCCACATTATGCACGCACAAAAATTTGTTTTGGTTTGGTTCGATTTGTTGAAGTGATGTGCCGTTGGCCCTGGGGGAGGGGGGGGGTAAGGGGAGGAGAAGGGACGCTTGTAATTAAGGATGTTTAAATGCGAAATGTTGCAATTCTTGCGGCAACTTACAAAGCACATGTATTTTCAAGAAATTTCAAATGACGTCTGTAGACCTAAAATCATTTTCCTTAATTTTGTTGAAAAAGATCAAGCTTTTATTATTTTCACAACATACATAGTATAATTTACAGTATGCGGCGGAGGTGGTGCACTCTATAATGTTGAAAATATTGTCAGCTGCTAGTCACGTGATGGACTAGAGTACTTATATGAATTATACATCAGGTAGGTAGGCCCACGTTGCTCAAAAATTCAAAACCAGGTTAGCTTAGTTCTGTGAATTTTGCAGCTGACTCTTTATATTACAAATTCGCTGAGTTATCGTATTGAACTCTATATGGGGTGATTTTTTTAGTATGAGACAATTAATGATGGAATCATATAGGCCTACTTCAGATTCACTTTATAATTTGACACACAAGTGGAAATTGGAAGTGTATTTTATTTTGTCTTAGTTTTCACTGTAAGCACTGCTAGTGTAACCATTGTAATATATGATGAACCCATACGGTCGGACGCTTACCTGAACGAAGAAGTTAGCTGCGAAGCACTACAAGTTAGTTACCTAGATAGGATCCTCATATAGTGTTCCCGAATGTAAATATCTGTATATTAGGTTTTCATTCGTACTTTCTTTAATTTCTTTTGTAAAGGGGGGGGGGGGTTCTTGCATTGATACATACATATTTGGAAATGATATATGTTTTTAGTTTGAGTGGTACTTATTAGAAATATGTCCGCTAAATAAGTAACTGTTAAAAGGAGAAAACTATTAAATATGAAAAAGAATTTATTCGTGGAAATAAAGGGGCTCTTCCATTAACCATGTTGTCTTCGGAACCTGTAACGGTTGAAGGGTGTTTCTGAGCAGGGGCGTATCCAGGATTTTCTAACCCGGGGGGCGCGAATTATTATCTAAGCGGAGCGCCATCATCGGTTGGCGCGGAGCGTACAAGAAAATTTCAGGTTTTGATACCCCCTAGATCACCGGAAATGGCACTTCTCGGGCTTGAAAATGACCAACCAGATGTACACTTTTGCCTGAGAACCAAGTATTTCCCAATATTTTTTGTTTCATCCATAACCTTTTTGAAGATTGTAACCAGTCACACATCATGTTCGACCTCATTGCATGTCCTGTGGATCATTGCTTTTGTAGGTGATTCTACGTCACGGCCCACAATATCCGAAAGCCCCACTTTTCAAAGTTTAAAGCCCATTATTTGTTCAGAATTTGAAAATTCACATTTCTCGTGAAGAAAATCACTTCAAAACATATACATAATGTTGCACAAAATTCAATCTATGGACAACCAATATAGAAAAACCTCCTTCAACCCCTAACAGACAGGTCAAAATTGCTACGAGAAGAGGGAAGTATGATGAAGAATGTTGGTCAGGAAGTTTTCGAATATTCATTCAGACACAGTTAATTTATTGGTGTACAAATATTACAACCTCTTATAACGGCAATTATAAAACTTGGTTGAAGGAAATGAAAAATAGCAGATATTTCCGATATCAGATATTTCGAAACCGAACACTACACACATAGGCGTAGGAGGCGGGGGCTGCAGCCCCCCCCCCAACCAAACTTTTTCCCCTGAAAATTCGGGCAACATGCTGAGAATAAATGAATAGTTTAAAAATTATCTCCTTGGTAATTAAAATAAAGTTCTAAGCTTGGCAGACTAATTCGCCATTACTACTGTAAAAGAGAGTTTTGACAAAATTGGACCTCCATGCCTTTTTCTCCATCTACATAAGACATTTCGTTGTTTACATTAGCATCCTGCGGAATACTGCGCAGCTTTCACAGACCGTACGGTACACGATGCCATGTGATGTAATGACCTATGCTTGCTTATATGATATTGACATTAACATGTTGAACGCGCGCAAAATTTTGGTTATATTTTTCGGGCAAGTCGTTACAGCCCCCAAATCCAATTGGGCTCCTACGCCTTTGACTACACACATAGACAGTTTTGAGGCTGTTCATTTTTGAACATGCATTTTCATGCTCACTGATATTATGTGATGTCTGCTCTTTGCTTTACAAATTCGAACAGGCGTGTAGCGAGTAATTTGCCAAGGGAAGGGCGAAGCCTGTAGGCAAACTATCTAAGCGAAGCGCCACCATGAGTTGGCGCGAAGCGTACAAGAAAATTTTGGCCGAAAATGCCTCCCAGATCGCTGGAAATGACACTTCCCAGGCCGTGTAAGTTCCATCTAAGCATTGTCTATTTTTAAATTACTATCGATATCATAGAGGAAATTTGCTCGTGGGGGGTGGGGGGTGGGCGGTCGCCCCTTCCCGAAATGCGTCATGTTCTCCGACGACTCGGTCGAGTTCAAGACCAGCCACAGTTGGTTCCATTGCACAATTGAACAATTGTTTAAGGCGTCCATACACACACACACGCGTTATGCTAGACCATATATAGTATATATATATATAGATACATTAGTGAGAGAGGAAAAATGGAAACGTCAACTAGAGCACCAATGGTGCAGAAGCTCATACCTTTTCGAGCTTAAAAATGTAAGGCCCACAAAACTTTATGGCCCACCAAATTTCAGGCCATTTTTCAGATTCCACCAATTTTGGGCCCATGAGGGATAACCCCCCCCCCCCCCCTCGGTTAGCAGAATACTGGCCACACCACTGGCTATAATTCCTATTTTCCCCCTTTAAATCCTGTTTTACCCACTCCCTCAAACAATACCACTGACCTACCCTATTAAACTTTCTCCCCTCTACCTGAGCAGACCTGAAGTATGGAACGCGAAAGGGCAACCATATTTCGTTGCCTAAACTAAGTTTGTTTCGTTGCCTAAACTAAGTTTGTTGCTGTCTAAACTAAAGCTGTTGCTGCTAGTTTACCATGTTGCTGTTGTTCGTTGATGTCTAAACTTACGTTGATGTCTAAAGTCACGTTGACGACTAAACGCGCCTTAATGTCTAATCTCACGTTGATTTATAAACTTACGGTTGATGTCTAAACTCACGTTGATGTCTAAAACTTTCGTTGATGTCTAAACTTACGTTGATGTCTAAACTCACGCTGATGTCTACACTTTCGTTGCTATCTAAAGTTCCTTTGTGAACACATTGTGAACGAACATCATTCTTTCTTTTCAAAAAAATTATAACAATCAACCGCAAGTTGCTTCCGTGCAGTGCTAACAACATATCTATTACAGAGATTTTCATGCTAAATACAGCCAATGATGTTTTCTCAAATTTCCCGAGATATGTTTGGTTAATAGTCCCTTACCCATTGTCTGCAAACATGCTTGCATCTTCAGTGCTCAATGAACGCAAAGTATGATGGTTTAACTATGTAACGCGAAAAGGGGGGGGGGGAATTATCGTTAATGTCATGCCGGATTTGTAGCAACAGCCATGTAAATATCCTTAACAACCTGATTTGTCGAACAAAATCACGTTGTTAACGATATTTACATGATAGTTGATACAACTCCGAGGACGTTATTTACATTTATATTGTTAATGTCATATTTGAATAATTGTTTTATCACAGAAAGTTATGAGTTGAGACAATCTATGAATTTTGCGGGAAGCTACCGCAACATCTCTGATACTGAAAAGGACTTTAAATCTCACAGTATGTTATGTTCTCTCCCTTTTGAGAGTTGATAATGTAAAATGTGCATTTATACCACAGTTATTTCTTCGTTGCAAACTTGCGTAAATTTTTGCGGTCCCTTTGACCACGTGCTTCAAGTCATGATTCTGGTGCAACACTAATTCGTGTGCATAAACTACTGCAGTCATACATCGTCAAAAGTAGTCATTGAAGTTTCGACATTGCGTAAAAATGTTATTTAAATACTATAATTTTCGTGGAGTTGGTTGTTTCCAAATACTGAAAAGCATCCAGGGTAAATGTTGGATCAGTTGCTCTATGGTTGGATGTAGTCTGCGCTTCGTGAGTAACAAGAGGGGCACAGTATTGAAGTACGTAGGCAATATGACTCACAGAACTAGTTTACTAAACCCGCCAAGCAAGTTCATTCGTAACACCAATCCAGTTCGGAGTTTCGATTTGCGAAAGGGATTGTGTTGTAAATGGAATATACACAAACCTCGCTCAGCATTTTAGACCAAAAAACCCGCTAAACATGTTATGCAAGAAACGAATCATCCAAGATACACTCGAGTTTTGACTAAGGCTATGTGTTGTAGGTAAGGTGATATGATCTTTTCTCCACAAATTTTCAGGATATGCGCATGTGCAGTTGAAACTCCGAAGTTTGAACAGGCCTAATACAAATTGCGTGGAATTTAGCGAGATATGCACACTACATTTGCGGGGATATTTGAAGAGTTGGGGTTGCTGGTGAAATCGCTGCAGGTCAAAGCATCGAGGTACTATATGCGGAGTTGGAGAGGAGGAAAGAGTGGCAGGGCAGGCGAAATGAAGGTCGGACGGCCGCCCTTGTAAAACAGCGAAGCTAGGGCACTGGATGGCGTCCGCCATATATATATTGTGTAGAGCATTCATAAAGTACAAGCAGTGATAAGATCGCATCTTCTCAACTATAAACACTAGTAAAAGTATAGGTTATATAATAAACGCAATTGGTGTTCGATCGGGACACATTTGTCTTTAGTAATATTACTGTCATTCGTTTTACTTGATTGCCGACATTCACAACATACCCAGACATCATGTAATCGTTCAATAATTCAATTTTAAGTACAGTATTTTATGCTGGCATTTTGTCTCGACACTCGTTTTACTTGATTACCGACATTCCCAGATTATCTCTACACATTGTTGGAGGGGCTCAATGAAATCAGTTTAAAAGTGCAGTATTTTTATGCTGGTACTTTGTCTAGACACTCGACGTTGTACTTGATTTCCGACATTCACAGCGTATGTGCATAGCCTATAAGTATAACATTATAACATTTTAAAAGTTGTTTACCGTGCAGCCTCCTATTCGTATGAGTTGTACTAACGCACATGTTATCTGATAGGCTGGCTGTGGGAGATACGGTAGCTTATAAAACAAGGTTTCCACAAGTTTGCGTTTGGTGACTCCAAATGGACTTGGACCTCCAAGACCCCTATTGTTTTTGGTGCAGGTGTATATAGCCACGTACAGTAGACTGACCTGTGTTTATCATGCCGTAGTGTTAATGTATCAACATGGTGGTTCGGGCCATTTCTATAGTAACAGCTAGTTCTGCTTATACTAACACCTTTCTAGTGTACTGAAGTCATCGAAACCTCAATGCATTTTGCATTCTGGTTTACATTACGCGGTTGAGCAATTTTGAACAGCGCCAATAGCAACAACGTAAGTTTAGACAACGACGTATGTTTAGACAACGGAAGTTAAAATAACAACGTGAGTTTGAGCAACAACGTGGTAAAACAGCAGCAACAACTTTAGTTTAGACTGCAACAAACTTAGTTTAGACAACGAAATATGGTTGCCCTTTTCGCGTTCCATACTGAAGCACTCCTTGCCAACATTTTTGCTGGCTGCCTACATACCTCAGGCTCAAAGACTTCTAAGAATCGGCAAGTGCTGATTGGCTATAGGGCTCTCATGCTTACAGTTCAACAGTTAACAACTCCTAGTCCTGCTTTAATTCCACTAACAGCCTCTGCAGAGCTTAACCACAAATGTAAACAAACACTGCAGAGACTGGGAGACAAATTAAAAGAGCTTTGGCAAAAGGTGAAGGCTCAGATTTTTTTAAACAATGGGGATTAATTGTAATTAATTAACTTTTGACCAAAAATTATTAGGCATCATCTTATTCATACACAATCCAACAATCTTCAGTTCAACTTTGAATATGATCCATCAAAATTTTGAGGAGATTGAGATATTTGAAAATATTACAAAGAATGACCCCTGATGACCCCCTAAATGACATTTGACCTCAATTTTCCGAACACCCCTCATAACCCTCATCCCGAGGAACGTTGTGACCAAGTTTCATTATAACTGGCCATACACTGCACGAACAGGAGCAATTTGAAAATATAGGGCCGCGGCTCGGGCCACAAAAGACCCCTAGTTGATCTTTGATCTCAAATTCATGAACACCCTGAAGGTAAAACTTCCATAGTACTATCGTGACAAACCCTCAACATTGTACCATGGAATCTGTAGGAGAAGAAGCATTTTGCGTATTTCCACAAAATGGCCCATTACGGCCCACAGGTGACCATTGACCCCAAATTTCGGACCATCTCTGATGGCCCTATACCCAATGGTCCTTGTGTCCAAGTTTCATGAAATTCCATTAAATACTGTGTGAGTGGGAGCGGTTTTACCAATTGTTGACGGATAGAGTGATAGACGCCGCTCTGTAACAATAGCTCACACCAGCATGCTGGTATGAGCTAAAAATGGAGTTTTCGGTGTAAGGGGTAGGGTGAGGCGCACGTCCCCTCTGTAATCTTCGATCTGTCACTGGCTACCCTGTGTATATAATAGTGATCAGCGCTGTAATTATGACTGTTCCTCTTTCTCTTCCCGAGGTCTTGGCGTTTATCTTCTACTTCCTCCTTTTCTCCTTTATCTCTCTTTCTTCTTTTTCTTTTCCCTTCCTTCCTCTCCTCCTTTTCTCTTTTCTCCCTCTTTTTCCCTTTTTTCTTCTCTTTTTTTCTCTCCTCTTTTCCTAACCCGGGGGGGCGCGCGCCCCCAACGCCCCCCTGGATACGCGCCTGCTGAAATTATAACAACGCTACTTTCAGCAGAATTCAACACAACTAATGAAATAATAATGATATGGACTATTCAGAGATTACATTATTTCCATATATGCGGAGGTGAAGACCCTTTCAAGGCTAATTATTTGGTAGACAAGGTTGTAGAAACTCGACGAAATCGAAGTGTAGGTTGCCTTGGCACAGTATATACTAGTACAACATAGGGGTTTCTATGGATACAAAGTCACGTGACACATTTGAACTTAATGGAGCTAGAACGACCGACCATTCATACAGCAGGTCTTTTATTCTGAAACTTACTCTCGCCGGACAAGAACATATTGAAGAAAAACTTCCACATCCTCTGGTCTTGAACTGGACCCATGGGTGCAAGAATAAACCGGCTCAAGGACGCTAAGGTATCCTTAGGATTTCTCATGACGTAGAGGATCTGGAAAAAGATAGTAATATTTATCCTCGTCAAGAAACGATTGCTGTGATGATGATGATGATGATGATGATGATGATGATGATGATGATGATGATGATGATGATGATGATGATGATGATGATGATGATGATGATGATGATGGTGATGATGACGATGATGATGATGATGATGTTGGTGAAGACGACGATGATGATGATAAGGTTGCCGGACAAATACCCCCCGGACAAATACCCCCCGGACATATACCCCCCGGACTCATACCCCCGGGACAAGTACCCCCCGGACAATCACCCCCCGGACAAAAACCCCCGAGGACGAATACCTACGAGGATAACTACCCCCCGGACAAATACCCCCCGGACATACACCACCGAGGACAAATACCCCCGAGGATAAGTACCCCCCAGACAACTACCCCCGGCACAACTACCCCCGGACATACACCCACGAGGACAAATACCCCGAGGACAATTAACCCCACCCCCCAGCAATTACCTCCGGGAAAAATCTACCCGCACAAATACACAGGCACAGATACCTCACCCAGGTTACCACCCGAACTAAACCAGAATACGCCCCAGCCCCCCCCCCCCTACGAGCCCGTTAACCAAGCCGACCTTTAGCTGGTGAACTCCGTAGTACGAAAGCCCATTAGGGCCATGAAAGAAAATTTTCTTAATCTGGTATATCAGATTATTATTCTGATATATCAGATTATTATTCTGATATATCAGATTATTATTCTGATATGAAACGTTAAAGCATCTGACAATCCAAAAATGCATGTAGTAATTAGAAATTGACCGGATGTTCCACGTCTTCTATATAACCCAGGGTTGTCCAACCTACGGCCCGCGGGTCACAGTGCGGCCCGCCAACCTCATTAATTTACAAATGTACTTTTACCCAGGAATTCTTTTTTGATAAATTTCAGAGATCCTTATATCTCAATATGAAGATTGTTTTGATACAGATCAGAAGGCTTGTGAAGTGTCATTTCCTGCAATCTGGGGGTCTTTTGGGCGATTTTTATTCTTGCACGCCACGCGCCAACCTACGGTGGCGCTCCGCTTGTATGGTAACTTCATTTCCAATACAGACTCATAGCGGGGCCACTGAAATTTGCCGCTCTGGCACGAAACCCTGGATATGCCACAGGAGCTTGTAGGCTCATGCGGCCCCTCCTTTATCATAATCATTCGAGGTGGCCCTCCTCATCAAAAGGTTGGACAACCCTGATATAACCAAATTTAAAAGTAAAATAACGTAGCTGATAAAAACTGCTTATCCACAAAATCACCAAGGTTTAAGAATAAGATGTATGAAGTCGGCCTGACGTTTCGACTGTTTTCTACAGTCGAAATGTCAGGCCGATTTCTTACACCTTATTTAAAAGTATCATAGTTAATAACAATAATACTACTGCTACTGCTCATCATCATCATCATCATCATCATCATCATCATCATCATCATCATCATCATCATCATCATCATCATCATCATCATCATCATCATCATCATCATCATCATCATCATCATCATCATCATCATCATCATCATCATCATCATCATCATCATCATCATCATCATCATCATCATCATCATCATCATCATCATCATCATCATCATCCAATTATATCCAATTATATCCAATGGATTAAATATATATGAGAATTCCTCTTGGTAGTTATTGCAGCTGATAAGCAGAGTCCTCGGGGGTTTTTGTCCGGGGGGTGATTGTCCGGGGGGTACTTGTCCCGGGGGTATGAGTCCGGGGGGTATATGTCCGGGGGGTATTTGTCCGGGGGGTATTTGTCCGGCAACCTTATCATCATCATCGTCGTCGTCACCAACATCATCATCATCATCATCATCGTCATCATCACCATCATCATCATCATCATCATCATCATCATCATCATCATCATCATCATCATCATCATCATCATCATCATCATCATCATCATCATCATCATCATCATCATCATCATCATCATCATCATCATCATCATCATCATCATCATCATCATCATCATCATCATCATCATCATCATCATCATCATCATCATCATCATCATCATCATCATCATCATCATCATCATCATCATCATCATCATCATCATCATCATCATCCAATTATATCCAATTATATCCAATGGATTAAATATATATGAGAATTCCTCTTGGTAGTTATTGCAGCTGATAAAACATAACGTAGTGCAGATGAGTTGTAATATACAGTTGCATGTGTCTAGCAGAGATTTCTTGCTTCCAGGGTGAAGTCCTTCTACTAAAATGGCTGCACATGGTATGTATCCACAAAATTGAGTCATGTGTTTTTTCCAGACTGTCTCTTGATTGGCCAGTTGTTGCCATGATACAAAAACATCTACTAGGGTACGGTAGTGAAGATATTTCAACAACAGGTGAGCTTGCCTTATTTATTCTGTTGAGTCACAATGTTAAATAGGCTGACCAGCAGTGAACAAAAGAAATGATTTCAAAAGGAATTGCTGGTCTGTTGATGGTGAAAGGCAATTGATGGTTGTGTAGTAAAATCAACTGACAATTGTTAACAAACTGTGATGAAGTGCAAATGTTTTTAGAATTGATGATAAATTTCGCTACAGTTCCGACAACCTCTTTAGGCCTACATTTGTCGTTTAGTTGTACTCCCCCTTCCCCTTTCTCTTTCTCTCAGACCGACTGCATGGTCACGTGGTTAGAGCATCCGACTTGCAGCCGGTAGGTTAGGGGTTCGACTCCTGGCTGGGTCATACCGAAGACTGGAACCTACTGCTATTGTGCTTGGTGCTCAAGCAATGGAGTAGGGAAAACAAGCCAGTGCGCCACAACTGAAAAAAGGCCGTCGTCGGCGCAACTTAAACCAATTGGTTAGAAACTGAGCCGTAAAACCTTAACAAATCAACAAAACGACCCTCTCTCTGTACCGATCAGGGTACTGCGAAAGGGACCACTGGCGTAGCAAGCGGGGGACAGAGGAAATAATACCATCAGAAATGTTGGGATCGCAAAAGCGATTGTGAAAAGAACGAGCGATCAAAAACTATTTTAGTACATGGATGTGTAACTGATTGCTCCGATTTGCATCCAAGGGCATTTCGAAAAATGAGATATATGCAGGCCCATACGCTGGGGGGGGGGGTCGAATGGTTCGGACGACCATCATATAAATAAATATTGAAAATTAAGGGGCCGTCCCTCCCCTGAGACTCCTCCCACAGGATACAGATCAGTATCGTGAATTTATGGGCTTTAAAGACTAACCCTAGTCGATTTTTTTTACCCTACAACCCCAATCCTAGTCATACCAGTCCTAGGTACGTCCCTGCCTATAAGCTGATACAGTATCGGTATTCTGTATCAACTAAGATTAAAAATATAACATTGTTAATAACATAACATATTACCTAGGAAGATTTATTGCACATGCCTCATTTTTTTTCTGTTGGTGCGTCCAGGGAACTGCTACTCAGAGTAGCAGTTCCATGGAGAGTAGTCGCGCAAGTAATTTTGTGTGTATACCAAATTTGCATATACCAGACTTGCGTGTATACTAATTTTGTGTTTATATACCGGGGCCCCTTGTCGACTTGTCTCGTTTGTGATTTAATCTTCCTTGTAGTTTCGCACAGTGCTCAGAGTACAAGAGAGGCAGGTTTGTAACTATTACAATCTGATCCTGTTCCCGGGGTCGTGATTTAATGTCCCAATCCGACAGACGTGAGTCAATTCTCAGCCTTTAGCCACTTTCCGGAATGCTGAGAGAGTAGGTAGCAACCTGTCCGTCGCCACTGCAGGAGAGCCTTGTCGAACCTAACTAATGAACACAGTTAACCCGAATCAATTGCTTACCACTACAATGGAATCAACAACAACTGCAGTACAGCTATTGGACTGCACCGGAAATTGAAAAAAAAAACTAACATTACAGCTTTCGACAGCCATACTCGAGATGGGAATTGAACCTGTGGGGCCAGCGTCACAGACACACAAAATGGAGGCGTGAAGAAGCGAAGATCTTAGGAGACATTTTTGTAGGGATGGGGACCTTGAGGTGTAGTTTTTTGATACCTCAAAATAAAAACAAAAAGCACAATGCTGATTGTGTATATGTGACATCACCATGAATTTGGATGCCCCAAATCCCCCAAATTTACCCGGAACTCCTGGCGGCGCCAATGATGTTAGTATAGTCTTGCCTTAAAAGGGCAACATGTTACACCATTAGGCATCTAAGCACACTTTCCAGTAGAAAATCTCTTAAAGGTGATGGGACACCCCATGAAAAATCCCGGGTAAGCGCCAGACGCTACCGGCCTTTGTAAAAATTATTACAAGGAAAACCTATTATTCTTTGGCTTATGGGTGGCAATTTGTGGGCAATGTAGCAATCACTAATCTGTTTATAGTTGGAATGTAGAATTATTATAACTATGGAAAATTAAATTGATTTCTTAGATTATCATCATTCTTTTTGCAAACAGAATGACCAGAGAATAGGTTTTTTCAAATGGTAGTGACGTCGTAGTCTCAAGCCTCTTTCTTTACTTATGTTTCATACAATCGTACATACTATTATGAAACCTTACAGGCAATTCTGCTGGTATAACGGGCTACACCGTAACCGGGTTTGACTAAGATAGCCCAGCGGTCCATGAAACAATCCATGGGGGGTATGGATGATGATCATACACACCAACCTAGAGGGGTGGACCGTGGTTGTTCTTGCCCCCACCCCTCCCTTCTGCTCCTCCCATCCTAAAATGGCGTGCACTCACAGGAAAAAATAGCTTAGAATAAGCAAAACAAGAGGAGCGTGGAGGCCGAGTGGCTCTTTTGTTTTATATATAATCCTGTTACGTTGTGTCCTTGGGCAAGGCACTTTTTTTCTCGACTGCCCCTCTCCATCCAGGTGTTTAAATGGGTACCTGTGATGTAACTAAGGTGTGTGAGCTGGATTCTCAGAAGCCAGCCTGATGACCAGGGATTCAAAGTGCTATGAGATGGCTGTGCCATATAAAGCGCTATACAAAAACTAACATAACATAGCAAATCATCAAGTAAAATTACTCAGAAGAAAACTTGAAAATGGTAAGTCGCAATAAGCCGGAATTGTTCGGAGATTAATAATACAGAATAGTGTCACTATAAGAAATAGTAAATTAATAGTTACTACAAGCAGTGAGCAATTCCCAACCCAACCCCCGGGCCTCGGTCCATTGTCAAACCCTATCCAGGAGTTTGGGGAATTATATATGAAAAGCTCGAATCTTTTTAAAAGTCGGGAGGAGGTTATAAGGGCCAGGGCACACGACGACCCTAGTGGTGCCAGTTTAACCGTCACCCTGACCCAATTGTAAATATGCTCTCGGAGTTGCCCGAGGGACTAGGGTATATGTTGAGGCCCGCGGGAAACTAAACTCGAAAAAGACGGGCGTATCCGTCGCTGCATCCGTCTCCTATAGTTAACGGCATATGTCCAGGGGTATATTCGTCCGGGGGTATTTATCCGGGGGTAATTGTCTAGGGGGTATTCGTCCTCGGGGATAGTTGTCCGGGTGGGTACTTGTCCGGGGGGTTTTTGTCCTCTGGGGTAATTGTCCGAGGGGTATCTGTCCGGGTGGTAGTTGTCCTGGAGGGGTAGTTGTCCGGGATGGTATTTGTCCGGGGGGTATCTGTCCGGGTGGTAATCGTCCGGGGGGTTATTGTCTGGGGGGGGGGGGTAATCGTCCGGGGGGTATTTGTCTGGGGGGTATTTGTCCGGGCACGGATGATAATGGTGGTAGTGGTGATGATGAAAATGATGACGATGATGCTAATTACGATACCGATGATGGTGACAACGACGACGATCATGGTAGTGGTGGCGATGGTGGTGTTTGTGATGGCGAAGATGGTGATACTTTGATGATTATGGTGATGATGATGCTAATTACGATAACGATGATCGTGACAACGACGACGATGATGGTAGTGGTGGTGTTTGTGGCGATAATGGTGATACTGGTGATGATGATAATGGTGATGATGATGATGATGTTAATTACGATAACGATGATCGTGACAACGACGACGATGATGGTAGTGGTGGTGATTGTGGCGATAATGGTGATACTGGTGATGATGATAATGGTGATGATGATGATGTTAATTACGATAACGATGGTGGTGGTGGTGATTGTGGCAGTGATGGTGATTACTACTTGGCATTGTCATACACAATACGTATGATATATGATATGAATAGATATTTAATAATTCAAAACACATGACAATAGACAACAGAACCTTGGGATAACAAGGGGACTTATAATGTGCATGTGACATTCTTAACGAGAGTGGTTTAAAAGAAAAATCTAAAGATTATGTTTGGAAAATTTGCATTTAGATTGTTTGCTTGATACATATCCTCAATGCGCAGCTGCGAACATTTTCATGAGCAATTTATTTATTTGAACTTACCCTCCCTTTCTTGCCCTCTGTTAGTTGTTTGGGTAAGAATTTCCAGGGTAGATGGGTAATCATGACCCTTGGGGACTCCATCTCCGCAAATATCTCATGAGATGGTGTCGTCATTTCAGGCGGAAAGAGAAATTCTACTCCAGTCCCAAACATCTTCGTCCGATCGATATCATCTGCACGTCCCTTTGCTAATACTAGCAGAGCTATTTCCCACATCCAGTGTGTACCTGATATATGGAACAAAGATTACTGATATTACAATCTAGTTAAAAAAGAAACTTACTGCCCGCTTCATTTAATCTGCACTTGGTAATATTCACAGTTACCGGTCCTCTCACACTTTTGAGTGAAGAACATTTGATTATAGACACACTGATTTTGGGGGATTGGTGGGTGCATATATTTTGTATCGGAGCACTGTTGTTCGATTAGTTGTACTATATCTTGATCTTGATCGATGTCCACACATATTTCATTTCATTTCATTGATTTCATCTATACACAAGAACAGTAGAACAAAGTGGTATAGTATAAACAGGACACTAGAAAAACAATATTAGTTTATCAAGCTAGCGACCAAAAAATAACAAATAACAATGAAAGAAGGTAACAATTAAGAGTAGAGAAAAATAAACATGAGATAATCAGTACTCAGTCAGCGTAGTTTTCAATTAGGTGTGCTTTTAGTTTGCACTTAAACGTTACATAAGATTTAACAGTTTTTATATCATTCGGAAGCACTGTCCAGGTTTTATAGCAGTAGTTATTCAAGCCATAATTTACCGTGTTTCGAGTGATGTCTGCTAACTGAAAAATGGATATTATTCCTCGTACTGTTACGAATATACGCGGAATTACTGGGATTAACAATATCACTAAAGACACGGGGGAGATACTTATAAATAAAAGAACACATCTTGAGAACATGAATGTCATATCGCCCATAGGGGTGTTGACGTGTGGTCCTTCTCTTCCGGATTTGATATAGTTATCCAGAAGCTGATTGAAGGAGGGCACACTAGAGGCAGATTTGAGCTCTGATGGTAGTTTAATTCCTTAGGGGGTTGCGGGAGAGGGGGGGGGGGTGCGTGGATAGAGCGAATATTTATAACTCATGTTTGGCTCTGAGAGTTGTATAGTTCAAATCATGACATGTATATATACGAGTTGCTGGTGCGATGCGATTAGCTACAAGATGAAGAACGTTACTAGGTGTAATGCCATGAGTTTCTTTATATAAGATGACGAGCCGAGCTTCAGTCTTACGTATATTTCTAATTTACTCCAGTTGAGATCTACAAGCATATTGTTCACACTGCTAGTGCGTCTTTAGTCATTCATATACAAGTCTTGCTGCACGTATAGTTGCACTGTTTCAATGTACTCCTTTTGTGTAGTGTAATATGGGTCCCATATATCAAGCTGGCATACTCAGCAGTGGCGGAGCGTCAATACAGTCAGAGGGGGGGGGGGGATGCCCCCCTGACGGACTCAAATGGACTGCTGGCGCCCTTTTAAGTTTTTTACCACTTTTTACTTATTCGCGATTATTGACTTTTTTATTGCGCTTTCAAATACCACCCGATACTCATAGCTAGTACAGTAACTACTGTTCATGTTCCACGACCGTGGCACGCGTTCAACATGTAAATGTCAATATCATATAAGCAAGCATCGGTTACAACATCGCATGCCATCGTGTACCGTACGGTCCGTGAAAGTTGCGCAGTATACCGCCGGATGATAATGTAAACAACGAAATGTCTTATGTAGATGGAGAAAAAGGCATGGAGGTCCAATTATGTCAAAACTCTCTTTTACATTAGTAATGGCGAATTAGGGGCTGTAGCCCCCCCCCCCCGCCTCCTACGCCTATGTGTGTAGTGTTCGGTTTCGGAAATATCTGCTATTTTTTCATTTCCTTCAACCAAGTTTTATAATAGCCGTTATAAAAGGTTTTAATATTTGTACACCAATAAATTAACTGTGTCTGAATTTTCGAAAATTTCTGACCAACATTCTTTATCACACTTCCCTTTACTCGTGCAATTTTGACCGGTCTGTTAGGGGTTGAAGGAGGTTTTTCTATATTGGTTGTCCATAGATGAAATTTTGTGCAACATTATGGGTATGTTTTGAAGTGAGTTTATTCACGAGAAATGTGAATTTTCAAATTCTGAACAAATAATGGGCTTGGAACCTTGAAAAGTGGGCCTGACGGATATTGTGGGCCGCGACGTAGAATCACCTATTAAAAGCAATGATCCACAGGACATGCGATGAGGTCGAGCATGATTTGTGACTGGTGACAATCTTCAAAAAGGTTATGGATGGAAAAAAACTATCGGGAAATACTTGGTTCTCAGGTAAAAAGTGTACATCTGGTTGGTCATTTTCAAGCCCGAGAAGTGCCATTTCCGGTGATCTGGGTGGTATCAAAACCAGAAATTTTCTTGTACGCTGCGCGCCAACCGATGGCGGCGCTCCGCTTAGATAGTAATTCGCACCCCCCGGGTTAGAAAATCCTGGATACGCCCCTGGCTATAGTAGGAACAACAGCCTTAGCCCAAGGACTGTGCCTTGGGGCACGCGGGAGATTACTTCAGAGCTTGTTGAAAATTCACAACCAATGATAACTTTTTGTGATCTACCTGTTCGAGCAGCTCTCGATCTATTTGTTAATATTTGCCCTGATCCCAAGGTGATCCAACTTTATAAGTCAGCGATGATGTGGAACCACATCGAATACTTAGCTTAAGTCCATGCATGATACACACGTCTACCTGACCACGGTTGTCTAAAATATATGTTTGTATTACTGTATGTGTATCGCAGTCTATTAATACTTCTATTAATACTAATAATATTGCTCATTTTTCCGTTACGACCTGTGTGAGCCGAGTTTCCGATCGTGGACAATAAATAAATTCTATTCAATACTATGTTACTGAATAATATGCGGCTCCAGTTGCTTGCAGAATACTAGTAAGCAAATCTGGACTTTGGTAATTTGACGGTTAAGATCGGTCTCCTTTCTTGGCTATGGGTGACACATTTGCAGTACGCGAGTCCTGCGGGATGGTACTATAGTGGAGATAGACTTCTGGAAAAATCTTTTGTAGGATTGGCGCCATATCTGAAGAGCATTCCTTCAAAATCCGTGTCGGGATGTTGTCGGGGCCAGTTGCTTTGTGGATTTTAAGTTCCTTCAGAATTTTCTCGATGCTAGCTTGGAGTAGTGACAGTAATATTGGGCATATCAACAAATGGTCTTCGGTTAAGTGTTGGTAGGTATTGCGTAAAAACTGAGCAGAATTGGGTATTAAGGACCTCGCGACTCTTTCATTTGCACTTGAGGCAAGGCGACCGGTGCTCTGGAGAGAACTAACATCAAAAGCCTCTCGGCAGATGGATTTTGTATATCACCAGAATGGTTTGGTGTTATTAATTGCAAGGGTTTCGGAAATATCACGGATATAGTTTTCTGAGAAGTTTTTTTACGATCTGTAATTTTACGTCTGATCTCTTTGAATTTATCCTAATTAACGAAGTCTCCAGTTCTACGAGCCTTATCATTAAACTGACGTTTTTTGTTTCATTCCTTTCTCAGGTTTTCAGGCATCCATGGGAGTTTAACTTTACAGTTATATATATAATAATATTATTATCCATATATTTTCTGATAAAATCAGTGAAACTGGACCAAACGGTGTCGATGTCGGAATTTTGGATGTGGTCATCGGTAAGCTGGTCACCGCTTGATTATAGGGGACATGGGCGGCGTTCATGGGGGAGGGGGACGGTGGGGGGGGGGGACATGTCTCCCCAATATTTTAGGTGGGGGATATAGTATCTAATATCCCCCCAATATTTGATGGCATAATTTTTTTTGTGGCTATAAGAGCATATTTTTTTATGATATCGCTAGTAATTTCAAAATAGAAAATGCTTAGATGCAACTTACAAGGCTTGGGAAGTGCAATTTCCAGCGATCTGGGAGGCATTTTCGGCCAAAATTTTCTTTTACGCTTCGCGCCAACACATGGTGGCGCCACGCTTAGATAGTTTGCCTACAAGCTTCGCCCCTCCCTTTTTTCCTCGCTACGCGCATGTCTAACCGTGTCACAATTTGTTACTAAATATCACCAAAAAACGACTTTCACCGAGAGTAGTTTTTATTTATTTTCGAAATGAATTAGCTAGACGGACCATGGGTGCAGATTCTGGTGGGGACAGCGGGACGCGTCCCCACCAACTTTTTCAGTGGTGGGGACATGATATACCGTGTCCCCACCAAATTTGTCTTGACCAAACGCTGCATTGCAAATTTCCCTGTATTGAACTTTGGCGCAGTTTGATCCAGCATTGTGCAAATTTCATGCAGCAGTTCTCACTTTATTACATTTATCCACATTTGTTAAATTTTTGAAGGAAATCGCATTTGCGGCAGTCTATAATTGTTTTCTGGGAGAGGACCCAGACCCATCGTATACAAAAGTCTACTTGGATTATTTGTCCTCTGATTTTTTTTTTCTGCAGACGCCCATGTGTTCCCCCACTTAAATTTCTAAGCCATGAGATCTCAAATTGAAGGAGGTTTTGGAGCATAATTGGGTCTGGGAAGTGTTATTTCCAGCAATCCGGGAGGTATATTTGCCAAAAAAAAATCGTCTACGCTACGCGCGAACCAATGGTCGCGCTCTGCTTAGATAGTATCAGAGAACAGATACGCGTCCCCACCATTATCCAAGACTGATCTGCACTCATGAGACGGACCGCATCCGTAATGAAACTTGGTATATATACAAAATATCACGAAGCGCGCGAACAATTTTGGGGATGTAGTTGCTACGCGCCTGCACCAAAGCAAATGCCCCCCCCCCCAATATTTGAAACAAATCGCCGCCCCTGATAGGGGACACTCATGCAAGTTTGCTTCTCCCGAATCCATAATAGCGAGATATTTTAATATACCTGTCGCCAACTATACAAATACTTAATACCGTTATAAGGCTGTTTATATATATATATATATATATATATATATATATATATATATATATATATTTATATATACAGAGCGGAAGGCCCGTGGTTCGAATCCCGGTGGAGGCTGAAAGTTTTTTCACTGTTCTTGATTTTCCAACTCATTACGATTTTCATTTATATATATTCATTTGCCTTTGTCGTTTACCTCCATTGCATTAACATAAAGTCTGTTCAAAGTATCTCTTTCGAGATCCGGCTTTAGGAATCACAAATGATTTCGAGTTGGTCAGCATCATGTTTAATCTCTAGAGTAAGGCAAAATATGTCACCAAAAACAGAACTAGTATTGTTCGATACAGGTGACAAACGCCTACAGTGGAATAACGACCTTCCTTACCGGTTTCGAACCTCTGGACTTACAATCAGCGTCCATAGCCTAGTGGTTAGGGTGTCCGCGTACAGAGCGGAAGGCCCGTGGTTCGAATCCCGGTGGAGGCTGAAAGTTTTTTCACTGTTCTTGATTTTCCAACTCATTACGATTTTCATTTATATATATATATATATATATATAGTACACTGATTGTAGTATACGAATGTGTATACTATAACACACACATACAATCAATCAATATATATATATATACATAATACAATATGTAAATGTAGTACAATACAGTACACTGGTTGTAGTGTAAACATAGCCTACCACTTTTAGGATACGTGGTGATGAATATGTCATCGTCTCTCGTCTCCCAGTCTCTAATGATCTCAAGACTCTTCGCAGGTACAAAACCGCGAAACCTCACTCCTTCATACTCGTGCACGTCATTGAGCTTCTGCAGTGGTTCGGGAACACCGAACATTTTGGAAATTTCCCTCTGCATATCATTTTGTTCCTCCAATGAATATCTGACCACCATTTTAGTAGACTAGGCAAACACGTTATTTCAGTTGACTCGCAAATTAATCTACACAGAACCGCGTCGATTAGATTTTCCGAATTACATTGACACAGAGTACAGATCGAGCACAACAGCACTAGCCCGTATTTTGATTGTCAGTAAATCACGTTTTCAACTTTGCTCCTTGGTTTGTTTACAGGAACTTTAGATTTCATAAAGTTCAAGGTTTACTTGTTCACAAATATGACGTTATCGTTCGGTAACGTTTAAAGGTTCAGTTTACACTACTTATCTGGATCGATTTCTAACTTATTGTTACGTTAGGTGAATTTTGGATTTTATCCACATGCATTTTGCGTTGAATTGTCCACCATCTTCTCATACCAATTTCGACAGTTAAAGCCAAATCCTGCTTTGGGGGGGGGGGGGGGGGGGAAGAAGCTAACTAAAATACTTCAGTTCAACAACGTTGGCCAGCGAATGTTACAAATAAGCATAAAGCACCAAACATTTGACAACGCAACAATAAAATATTTCATTATATCTGTGAGAAACAATTTAAAGATTTCTGTCATACAGATTAATACCCTGCATAGTAGCAGGGAGTTGTTATAACAACTCCCTGGTAGTAGCAGTCAAAATCTTTGTATCCACCAATCATCTAACTAGTATTATGCAGTCGCCCCATGTATCCATATAGAGCTGATAGGTTCAGAGGACACATTTACGACATGCACAGTCACTCACAGCGGCGTGGTAAACTTATGGAACGCAAAAAAAGGGATAAATCAAACAACCAACGTTTATGAAATTGATGAAGTACATAAACAGACACGAAGCCTATGTAAATTGCACTGATAACAATCTGACAGCAGATAATGATGGCGCAACATCAATGAGTAATGCGGCAAGTTAAATCGGCTAAGGCAATGGACTTGTGATTTTAGGATTGTTGGTTCGAGTCCTGTCATGTCGAGTTGTGTCCTCAGGCATGGTAGTTTATCTCCATCGTCTCGCTTTATTCAGGTGATGTATAAATCGGTGACATACGAGATTGCATATATTAAAGGGTGTGAAGACTAGCGCACAAAGAAACGTCTCATGCCGGTAATCTGACCTAGTTTCGTGTGAGGTGTAACAGAAGTGTTAGACACCACCATCGATCCCAGAAAATACACACACAGCTTGCTGCCGTCGGTAATTAAACACTTGTGTACAGTCAATATATACAGCTACGGTCAATACCCACAACACAGAGTACATAGCAGCGTGGACATCTCAGGTCTAGATACTGTCTGCATTTTGTAGTGACAAGAAGAAAACTTCATTTGCAAGCAATGGAAAGTTAACTTTTTCAGAGCGCGGCACGCGGTTTGGGGCGAGTCTTCAATGCCTTTAAGATAGTTGCATGCACTGGTTTGTGGCTGTTTGTTCCTATTGTTACGTTGGGGTGTGCTCCGGCTCAATTAGTTTGGGCTCCGTTATTAAATAGGTACAATGAACAACAGATAAAGAGAAACTCCAGACATACTTGTAGAGCATAAGCTTTATTGCTGGAGTGAATCTGAACTACACTCTCTGAAGTCTGGAATCTTAGTCTTTTAACATATTAAAAAACTACAGTATTTAAGTCATTACAACTTCCTGTGAGGGGGCGATAACCTCTGTGTGGCCAGAGCCTTATATACAGATATAAGGCTCTGTGTGTGACATAAACTCTTGGTCTTACTTATTACTAAGGCACATAGGCGAGTGCTATGACTAACCATATTTGTAATACACATGAGATGCAACAGGTTGTCATCTGTGGTAACCATGAGTAGTTCTTGGAATAAAGACAAAGGGGGCTTCTACGAATGTGATGTGGGTGTAGGGTGAATAAGTCATGAACAGGAAGTAAGTATTACTCTTAAGACAAAGAGGCATGGAAGCAAATGTTTAAAGTAATATGATGGGGATATAACTACATATTCCATTACACTATCGGAAATCGCTGCTGGGGACACGTTGTTGTTATACGCACTGTTGTGTCACAGTAGCAGCGACTGTTTGAATTGTACACTCTTGGGTGTGACGTAGGTGTGTCAAGTTACTCATGGAATCGATCAGTGATGGTGACACCAGGGAGCTAGAGTAGCAGCTCCCTGGTGACACTGACTACGACAGCAGCGGGCACAACAGCCATACACGATTGCGAGGCGTAGAATGTGGGACAGGTTTAAGGTTCCGCAGGTGCCGATTTCCTCCCCATGTCGATAAAGGCGTTTTGTCCGTTGCTCCAAAATGGCCTCTTGTTTCAAGGCTCTAGTGCCGACGGTTGACTTCTGTGCTCTGGTTATACACCCATGTGGATCAACATCGATAAAAAAGAATCATATACAGTTTGAGTTTGTAAAATAAAATGACATACATTTCAGTGACACTTTAGCCATCGTAACAAGCAGATTTTTTCCCCGCAATTTCATAATTCCACTTCACTCAGAAAAGGGGGAAAATTGAATATTGAGTACTGTAAACGAACCTTTTCATCGAGTATAGCCTATTCATACTGGAACCTGAGGTACCTTTTTTTGTCAACCATCAGCTCAATTAAGGACCGAAAACAGGAAACTTTAAACGCGAAGTGGCAGAGTCGAGTATTTCGCAAACTTACTACTCCCTGCATAAGTATTACCAACGCTGCATATTTCTTTTTCCTTTTCCAACTTCGTTTTTCTTTGTTATGAATTCATATTTTAATTGTATGAAAACCAATAAATATGTTTTTTTGTTGTTGTAATAATGTTTATATTTAAGCTTATAATGACATTTAAAAAAATGTGGATTCTGTATATTAAACAAGTACATTACAAATCATTCGTAAATGACAAAGCAATAAATAAAAGATAAAAAAAAATATGGATTAGCAGTAACATATAGGTCTGCACTTAGAAGTACGACGTCGCTATCAATTTAAACTTATAGGAGCATTCTAGAGTTATTAGCATATTTTTAAGATGAATATCTCAAACCAGAAAAGCTATAGAAATAATCAATACTACCCTCTTATCGTTTACTTTAGTCCCAAAAAAATTGTAGCAATAACGATGAGATTAGGCAAACGCTGTCATGACTTTAAGTAATTAAAGAAAACTTTGGTAAACAAACCTAACATTTAATAACAATTACAGGATTTAAGAAAAGTATCTTCACTTGACAAAACGGTTAAAAGCTCGCTAATTGTGTGCGAGCGCGTGTGTGTGTGTTCAAAACATGTATCATAATACGTTGGTTCTTAAGTAGCTTTACTATGAATAATTTATATAGGTAATAAATACAATTATACATTATACTTATTTATAATTGACGCATATAGAAACATTCGCTACGAGGACTTTGCCCAAGGGAGGGACGAAGCCTGTATGCAAACTATATAAGCGTAGCGCCACTATGTGTTGGCGCGAAGCGTACAAGACAATTTAGGCCAAAAATACCTCCCAGATGGCTGGAAATGGCACTTCCCAGGCCTTGTAAGTTGCATCTTAGCATTTTCTATTTTGAAATTACCAGCGATATTATAAAAATAATAGAAGAAATATGCTCAAAGAGGGGGCAGTCTCCCCCTTCGCCCCACCACTCCTTGGCTATACGCGCCTGTATAGAAACCAATCAAATCATTATACATGTTTAGAACCCACACCAAAAAACACACACACAAGAACAAACAAAAGACAATCAAAAGCAAGACAAATAGCAATATCAACAAACCAAACACGCACACAACACGCCCCCCCCCCCCCCACACGCATTCAACCAACACACTATTAATTCAACAGTGTGAACATAAGAAAAAAGAGAGAAAATAATGAAATAATGTTTATATTTTCATCATTTCGAATTAGTGCTTTGTTGTTATTATTAAGTAAAACTTTGTGTACAGATTCTATATAAAGAAGTATAAGGTAAAAGAAACGCCCTCCATGAAATACTGGAATATAGTAGAGATGTCAGCGAAATTGACCGATCCCAGTGTGTTCTCAACTGCATAAATAAATCAAAGATTATTACCATAAATTGCTATAAACGATCCCTTTATATTTCTGTAAAGAAAGTTAACACTACCACAATTATGATATATGAAGGTCAAAACTAACAAAGCCAGCCCCACAGTTTTAATTAATTTAAGGATTTAGCGGACATACAATACCAAAAAGGGTCTGATGTATATATATATATACTCATGCAATTCATGATCTTTTGTGTTTCGATTAATTAAACGATTGCCCGGATTTTCATGTCGGAAAAATTGATTGGGTGACTGAGTCCTGGACCAGTAGCCCACAAATGCCCGTCAGCCCAACCGGGGCTATTAAGAGAGCTGTAACCGGTCTCTTGAAAGTTAGTTCTGTGCCACCATCCACCTTGAGTTAGAGCAGCTACATTATTATAAAACGAGCTCATGTAATCGTCGTCTGTTTCATCATTGTCATTGTCTCTTGTGCTGAACGGGTAGTTTTTATGGTAGGATAATGCATCACCTATGACAGCAACAAGAGGAGAGAAAATGACAAAGGTTTTTACGGCTAGAATGACATAAATGACTACATGTATATATATATATATATATATATATATATATATATATATATATATATATATATATATATATATATATATATATATATATATATATACATATACAATGGTAGCAAGTTGCGCTGGTTATATAAGAGGTCTCCAAAGGATCGTGACTTTCAGTTCAGTTCAGTTAATCCAGGATAAATTTCAAACCAGTTGTAAATATAGGCAAAGATATTAGAGGCACAATCAAACTTGATATGAAAAAGAGAAGAGAAAATTTAATGGTCGAGATAATTAAGTCGTGGAAAGTAAATTAACCTAGCCAATTACCATGGTAACATTTTTTCTTATACTGGTATGTTGGTTAGGCAAGTAAGAACAGTAACGTACCGTCTTTCTTCTTTTAAATTGTGTTAATACAGTACAAGATTACTGCATGATAAGAGGGGGGGGGGGGGTTGGGGGGTGTTCTATTTGATTACTATGGAAGGGTAGAAGGAGGCTGTTGATAAAATGTAAAAGAAAACCCCGATCATGAAGCAAGTTGTTAAAGTAAGGAGTAAACTGCACATAGGTCATTCAGATCTATAAAACTACATTAACATATATGATCGTGAAAGAACTGTTCAAAGGAATCATGGAGAGCAATAGTGTGCAATAATAATAGACACGTATGATTATTTGTAATTAGCCTTCCAGTATATGTCTTTAGAAAAAAAAATGGTCAAGTTAGTACCAAACCGTTAGGCTCACTACCAAATCTGTCATGGAGCATGTTCGCTAATGGAGAACTTGTTTTGACACATTCCTGCATCTCCAGAGTATGCTCCAAGCCGTAGAGTATATTCTTGTGATTCGTCGGAAATATTAAAGGAATCGTATACGGCATAGAATGTCTCGCTGACAACATTACTCAAGTCGATGCGCAGCTCGTATCGTCTTTGATTTGTCAAGCTGTAGATCTTCTCGTTTCCAAGCCAGAAGTTCTCCCTTAGGTTACCAAAGCCCGCTTTGTAGTCACTCCAATACAGATTAAAATTTTGCGTGTCATCCATTCGTCGTTGGATTACCTGGAAATGTGCAGATCATATACAGAGAAAGATCAACACGTTTAACGAGCAGACTATAACGTAAAAAAAAAAAAAACACTTCATTTTCATCATGTCACTTTATATAAACATCATTTACTCCCCTTTTCCCACTAAAAGAATGTCATTTTAAAAATAAAAATAAGAATAGTAATAATAATAATAATAAATTACCTAGAGCTGACAATTTACCTATGTCACAATCTAAATATGTGTGCCCGACTTACCGTCCAGCCTCCTCCATTGGACATATCGCAGTAAACCTCAAATGGGGGGCCAGTCCAATTATTAGGGTTGACTTCATACACACCGCTGTCTTCTTTACCGTCAGTAAAGACTTGCAAACAATCAGAATATTGGTTTCCCTGACGACCATAACATTGAGGTATACCGTTCCAATATTCACAATCTTCGTTAGGATCACAACCTTCGGAGACGTAACATGTGAGGTAATCGTTTTTGCAAAGACATATTTTATCACAACTTGGAGAGGTGTAAATTTCTCCTTCCTGAAAAATTAAGAAAAATATTGTACTTTTTGGTGACACATATAGGCGCTAACAGTTACTTTATGTTAAAATAAGGGTAAAGTAGTAACAGTAGAGTGTAATAATGACCGCGAGGACTATCGTTTTTATTATGCATCCACGTTTGAAGTAAAAATAAAAGGTTACCCCCCCCCCCCCAAAAAAAAAAAAAAATTAAAAAAAAAATCATACAATCGTTCTCGCCCGCTTACAAAATACAAACAATGAATGCATAAAAGACTAAAACTACGAGATAACTAGACCAATCAGAACTCTGTATGATTTGTGCAGTTTTTTGTGCAGTTCAGCTCTCACAAAATATCTATAAAAGTATAACCATGGTTCTGATTCCTGTAGTCAATTTGGCAAACACTATCTACTATGCCCTTGATTGCCATTAACTTAAAGTTGAGGTTAACATGCAGGAACAATTTCTTTCATGCGATACAAATGATCAATAAAATAAATTTGTGCAATTTCTCACCGGTAAGACTGTTTCGTTCCCTGTTTGTCCATGGCCCATGTAACATCCACACTCTTGAAGTGGGACACAATCATCATTTAGCATCAAGTAACCAGTAGGACACACACATGTTGTATTATCAGTACATGCCATTCTGCAGGACGAATTAGCACAAGAGCCCTCACATTTACAAGCACTTAGTACTTGATTAGGTGGGCACGAATCGATGTTTCTCTGCTCTCTTACCATTGAAAAAAGTGCTATCAAAAAAGTATTACACATGGTTCTATTTCATAGAGTGGAATAGAGCGGATTTTGCATGCAATCAACGAGCAATTGACCAATCAAATGACCAGAATACAATTAGGTGTTGTATAAAGAGATATAACACATAGAAAGAGAGGAAATATAATGCAATAAAGAGGATGATATTATAACTGAAATAGTCAGTGTCAAGACAAAGCTCCTTTTTTATTTAATCAAGTTTAATATAAGAGACAAATAATACGGGAGAATCATCCTGTGTATTGATCTTGTTCTTTCTTTGTCTTTAAAGTGTCTTAGGTTCATGAAATGAATCAACAACTGAATTAATTTCCGTGTGTTATTTTACTCCTCGAATCAGCTTATCGTATAGAATACATAGAAACACTTTTCCCTTAATAATGTTTGGGTAGACAATTGTTAGAAAACGTTAGCGAGCTTCATTCATGATCCCGCGTTCTAATCAGCACGTTTACATATACGATATTATTTGCTTAAGAATGCACACATTGAATAACGAATATGGCCACTTTTTTTCTGCACATTTTATTAAAAAATTAAAATAATATATTTTAAAGTGACATACTACCCGCTGATGAGATGTCGACGGAAATAATCACCACGAAGATGAAAAACATGACCAGTTTGACTGCATCCATACTTGGATATATCAATCAGCACACACAGCAGCATATGATTGAATGACAGTAAAAAGTGCAGAAGCAATAACGATGGTGATATTTATTGATTGCAATGTCAACTGTTTCAAGCGCATGCGTCAACTTTATTAATTAAGTACCGTAACGAAAGAAAGAAGTTTGTTGAAAATATGACATTAAAACTAAACTTGACAGGACACACTATGGCGGCATAGGTTAAGTTCAGTTTGTTAGATCACTATACATATATACTTTGTCTTTTAGAAGTCCTCTTTTCGTTTAACTTAACAACCTCAATGATATTTATCACATCAACAGTCATCAAATTGTAACCTTTAAAGGCGATATCGCTCATAGACTTTATTTTGAGGGCGCTGGCATTACCGAAGTTTCAGTGGGGTTTACTGGGACCCCGATTAATCACGTGAACTCGGTGGCAAATTTAGATCAGTGAATAGCGCAGGCAATCGTATGCGTAACAAGCCCGTACCCATGCACACATAATGTTATAACACAGTTCCATTTTTGTAACGTCGTTTTTTAACCTCTTTCCTGTTCAATCGGTAGTCTGTGCACAACTACAACATTACATTCAACGATTCTTTCAGCATTCCTGTAAATCGTTTGAATTCTATTCAGAGTTAAATCTGTTTCAAGATCTGTTCTACGATCTGGAACTCTTAGATCAGGAACTCTAAGATCTGGAACCTCTAAGATCTGGAACCTCTAAGATCTCGAACCTCTAAGATCTGGAACTCTTTGACTGGACCCTTCCCAAGTCTGTATTTACCATTGCTAACATTAAAACTTGTCAGAAAAGTGATTTGTTACCTAAGTAGCATTCATATCGTTTGTTGTATAATCTCCTGCCTTATTTTTCTCGTAGCCTGATTCCGTGTGGATATATAGTGCGGGTGTGGGGTGGGGAGGGCGGGGGGGGGGGTTACTTTCTCTGTTTGTCAATTCTTAAGTGTGACACAGTAAGAACAGGCGAGATGTCGTGATGGTATAGTTTTATGTTAAGTTTGTTATATACATCAAATATCTGCTTATTTGTTAGTTGTTCATTCGTATTTATATTATAGATCAAATTGGGAATGATGAGATTAATATTATAATGATATAACTTGTGGATACATAATTATATGGTAGCAGATTCGTAGTGAGTCCGTGCACTTACTCGTATTGTGACATTATTATTGCTATTCGCAGTCCCGGCAGCCCCCTCGTGGAATTGTACTCATACTCAGGCATTCGAATATATATATATAGTACAAACACCCTTCGAGGATTGCGTAACTGTATTTGATCATATATAGGGCGTTCTACTACAGTACCCATGATAAAGGCTAAGTTAAGCACGAACTGGTACTGCAGCTGTTGTACAGATTCTTCACTTCTGATTGGTCAGTGAGTAGGACTCTGATCAATCGCGTAAATGTTGACGCTCATTTTTAGACACAAATAAACAAATGAATACAAGTCATATTGAGAAGTAGGCTACACTGAGACCTTTCTAAAATGATTTCTCTATGCTCTGTTTCTTTTTGGAGTTTTATTAATCCTCAAAATATATATTTTGCTGTTCATGAATTCTGATCAGTGGCGGCGGAACCGGGGGGGCTTGGGGGGGGGGGGCTCAGCCCCCCAATGAAAAAGTTGAGGGGGCAAATGCATGATAAGCCCCCCCAATATTTACCAAGGCTCCGAAACGTGCATCTGCCCATTTTTCAATGCATACTTGTCGATCTGTCCGATGCACACGTATACTATATATATAGGTGTAATAATTTTAGTAATTGCTGGGGGACCCTCGGCCCGTCCCCTGGCTATAGACCACATTGTCACCCAACCGCGTCTTCACGCCCCGTGAAAAGTGGAAGCAGTGAGTGTGAGTACCGGTAAGCGTAACACAACTTCGTCTTAGGCCAATGACTTGCCTCATTTCAGCCAGTTCTCCAACATCCCCTTACTTAGTGGCGGAGCGTCCATATATACAGTCAGGGGCGGATGCCCCCCCCCCCCCCCTCTGACGGACTCAAATGGACTGCTGGCGCCCTTTTCAGCTTTTCACTACTTTTTACTTATTCGCGATTATTGACTATTTTATTGCGCTCTCATATACCTATTGACATTTGTCATATTCTGTTGGTGTAATTTTTCGACAAAATGGCGACGACACCTTTTTATTCTCCGTTAATCTGCAAATTAGCAAGGCCCGGAAAGGGTCATTTCCTGCAATCTAGGGAGTATCTTTTCTCAAAAATTTTCTGTACGCTCCGCGCCAACCTGTGGTGGCGCTCCGCTTAGATAGTGTCGAAAGCGCCCCTACAGACCATTCTTGCCCCCCCCCCCGACCAATACCCCTAGCTCCGCCACTGCCCTTACTACACTCAAAAACGTCTTTGCGAGTACACTACGAGGAATAGCTACTCTCTTAAAACACCATCGAACATACAAATTACAATGTTTTTACAGACTTTTAGGTGCAATCTGAGAAATTGCAGGCTTGAGACCCATATTTTAGGGCTAGGTATTCGCAGCATTAAACACTCGGGAAGTGCCGTTTCCGGCCATCTGGGGGTTTGAAAAAAACCAAAATTTTCTTGTACGCTCCGCGCCAACCGATGGTGGCGCTCCGCTTAGATAGTCTCCACACATTAGCCCCCCCAATAATTTTTCCGTTCCGCCGCGCCTGATTCTGATGAGTTGTTTTTCAGTCTGAAAATCCTGACAAAAGGAGGTTAGAAGAAAGGGTTTCTTTCACAATTGTCTTTTGGAGTATCTCGATCTGTGCGATATACTTTCCAAAATTAATATAATCTCAAGGTTATGACAATCGATTCAAAAACCATGTATATGACAAATATCACTAGCCTATTGAAAGATCATATTATAATTATTATTTTGTTTCACTATGATTTCTTCACTAAGAATCGATCTACTTCCTGCAGGTACAAGTTAAATGTAATATAAAGTGGAAAAAAATATTGGCCGGACTTTTCCCCCACTCCCCCCCCCACCCATTTAGCCGTTCCGTATAGCGCATTGCATACCGAGTTATGTCACATTACTGTATAAGCCCTCGATTCGGCTTCTTATTTTCATCTTCCTTTATATTATAGGTTATTGTACTTTATTCTTGATGTGTGCAGAACGAATGAAGATAGAGGTAACCCATACTTGATATTTGTGTCCCTTCTGCAAGTGTGCGTGAAAATGTTGATCCTTAATGAATGTTACAAGCGTTGCAGTTATAACATGGGCCTGTCGAGACTTTATTTATATTTGGTATCCGATCTAGATGCCCAGATCTGGTACTCTGTTGCGTCCAGTTATAGTAATGACATTCTTTATGTGAGATGATATGTATTTATGATATGTATTCTTGAAGTACGCCCTCTCCAAGATGGCAGTGCTACGCACATACGAGTAAGAAATAAACAGGCAGCAATTAATCTTCATGAATCAAGAACATCGTGTCATTATTCATAACAACTAAACACTATATACTCACGTGCTCTCTCTGTTCCTGTTGAGGACAGGATTTCTTGTGAACTAGCCCTGCCTCTCTTACCAGTCCTATGTCTTTTTCTTTATTCTTAACTAGGGAAATACAAATACAGCACCCCTTGTTTCTTGGTTTCAAGTTAAGGAGTCCATGCATGATATGGTTGAGTTAGCCATGTCAGGGGTCCTCAACAACTTAAAAATGCATCTATGGATTAAGTTCACTCCTTTGCAAAGTCTATAATAATTATATTCATTTAAATTGATTTCATATCCTTACTCAACAGGAAGGCACAGATCAGTGTGGAAGCTGCAGCCTGGGAAAAGATCGTTCTGTATCGATTTGCACATGATTTGCACATTACGTGAACAAGATTTGACTGTTCTGATCCTGTGTGGCCATTTGCCCAAGAACTCTGTTGTCATTAGAAGTGTAGTAATTAATGCTATTATAGTTGCATGCATAGCGCATACTGCTATGGACTGTACGTGTTCTTGTTTTGTGCATGGTATCTCTCTTTTTTATATTAACAGTAGCATCAATAATTGCAGGCATTTTAATTATGTACTCATATTTTTGCAATGTCTGCGCATATTTTCTTGAAGATTTTGTTTTTCTCTGGACTTGTGATTTTAGAATTGTTGGTTCGAGTCCTGTCATGTCGAGTTGTGTCCTTGGGCATGGTAGTTTATTTCCATTGCCTCTCTTTACTCAGGTGATGTATAAATCGGGGACATACGAAATTGCGTATATTGAAGGGTGTAAAGACTCGCGCACAAAGAAACGTCTCATGCCGGTAATCTGACCCAGTTTCGTATGAGGTGTATCAGAAGTGTTAGACACCACCATCGATCCCAGAAAATACACACACAGCTTGCTACCGTCGGTAATTAGACACTATTGTACAGTCAATATATACAGCTACGGTCAATACCCACAACACAGTGTACATAGCAGCGTGGACATCTCAGGTCCAGATAAAAGATATCACGTTTCATATACTGTCTGCATTTTGTAGTGACAAGAAGAAAACGTCAAGGAACGGAAAGTTAACTTTTTCAGAGCCATGGCACGGTTTGGGGCGAGTCTTCAATGCCTTTAAGATAGTTGCATGCACTGGTTTGTGGCTGTTTGTCCCTATTGGAAGTCGCTGCAGGAGACACGTTGTTATACGCACTGTTGTGTCCCAGTAGCAGCGACTGTTTGAATTGGACACACTTGGGTGTGACGTAGGTGTGACAAGTTACTCATGGAATCGATCGGTAATAGTGACAAGGCTGACTACAGCAGCAGAGGGCACAACAGCCATGACAAAAATAACAATGAAATACCAACAGGGACTTTTACTGTTCACATCACATTTATTTATCTATTTCAGTCTTCAAAAACTACTTCTTCATATCCATGTGAAAACTATATTCTCTCCCAAAAACTGAATTCATCATCTCAAGTGCTGCACGAAAAAAAAATTGACTGCTCGGATCATTAAACTCATAGAAGGCTCCGTACCGCAAAACACATAACTCCCCATATTTGAAATGCACGTACTTACTCATTTTCATTTCATATCATTACATTGCACCAACTGAGAGAAGGGATTTTGTAATGTGAAGTAATCATTTGTTGTAACAAACCAGCTATACCATATTACCAAGTTGTGTATAAACACGACAGGATACAACTGCCATCAACATCATTATCCCTCGTAAACAGGCTTAAACTCCCAGTCCGCCATCTTTTCCTGGCAAACCTCATCAAACAACTCATTCTCTGCAACCGAGAAGAAATTCTTCCAGGATCCAATGACACCTTGAATTAATAGGAATTAAAGATAGAACAAAACTAAAGTCAACAAGATTTAGATTTTATGTTTGAACATAAAAGTTATCACCAACTTACCCACGGATGCATGTGTAGGCAATACACCCCCGCGCATACTGACCATACATAAGCAGTCATAGCATATTCATACACATACTGTACATATGCATCTTACACACTCATATATAGGGATTGAAGTTTACACAAGCAATCATACATAAAAATTCACGCATTCCGCTACATTATTTTTGTTTGCTTTGTTTTTAACGTTGACACTCTTCGGTTGCCATGACGTTTGCGATCGAGATCAGTAGACAAACATTCATTGAACATTCACATGCTCGAGGAAGGGCTGCCACTTACCGAATCAACCGGTCTTAATACAGTCATAAATATATACATTAATCAGGACCGATTCATCAATTAAGAACTCCCACCCACCCCAAGCAAAAATATTAGAAACCCCCCCCCCCCCGTTCCAACCGAGGGTCATGTTGTGACGTGCTCGTTTGTAGCACGTACAGTAATTCTTACAGTACTCCTTGAATGTGTATTCTACAACAATTAATGACTTGATCTCATAGCTACCCGGCAATTTCCAGGTGATGCTACACATACGTAGCAATCTAGCTTTTTAAAATTATTTTGTATTGTTTACCGCAGTTTTTAATTTCAAGATGTCAATTTTCTTTGAAACAATCGATCTAACTGTAGACGGAATGTATGTAGCATATCATGACTTAAACGCGATGTTTATATATCGCCATAATCAGCAGACGACAGGACTCCCTGTTCCTAAGCAACGTACACAAGTATCCTTGTCGTATCTGTGCGTAGAAAATGCGTAACATGATAGGAATGACCATAGGCGTAGGAGGCGGGGGGGGGGGGGCTGGGGGTCTGCAGCCCCCCAACCAAACATTTTTGTGAAAATTCGGGCAATATGCTAAGAATTTTTCGGGCACCTACTGAAAGAAAAATAATTTGCAATGTGTTTTTCAAAGAATAAACTGATATTATTATTATCATTATTATTGTAACAGCTTCCCCAATAATTCTAACCAATATGGAAGGGTAATAACACGGCAAATGATTGTATGTTATTGACATGCAATGTAATAACCGATGCATGCCTATATGATATGCACATTGACATGTCGAACACGCGCGTGAAAAATGTTGGTTATATTTTCAGGCAAGTCGTTACAGCCCCCCCCCCCCCCAAATCAAGTTGGGCTCCTAAGCCTATGGGAGTGACCGGCGCCATACGCAGTCTATAAGGCTCTGGATGGAGATGTTCGAATTGTATCTGGAGTACATGCAGATTAAACCATTTCTGAGACAGAGAAAGTAAATCTTAACATCATTTATCATCCAATATTGAGCAATTGTTCTCGAATGTACAGTAATTGTTCCCTTTATAGTAGCATTCTGGTTTCACTTCCAACTGACAAAGGGTTATCTAATATGTTACTGGCACCTGTCAGCAAGTCACAAGACCTCCATGGTTAGTACATTGTCCTTGTATAGTCGCGGCGAGACTTCCGTATCGGGTGGTTTTATATCTGGCGAAATACCATGGATCTACTTAGTAATGCGGCTAGGCTATATATGGAGATACAGTAGCCTACCACTTAGTATGAAGTTGAAATGGTATACGTATTCACTATATATGAAGTCGACATAGTATTGCCAGTTTGTAATAATTCGGCGAACATGTAACATTCTTACAATTTCATGCAAACACGATAGAGAATTACTGTTACAAAGTTCTCTGTTGCATGGTGAGAGCTGCATGAACATTATATTATTGAATCGACAAATGTATATTACAAATACAGAAATGTTCAACAAAATAATGTAATTTATATTCACATTTCATACCTTTCTGTATAAAAGAACTCCGCCCCATAGCCTTTGTAATCATGTGACCATTGGGTCTCTTTTTCTCTATTTCGTCATAACTTTTCTTCATCCCTTTCATACTTGCATTCTCCTCTAATCGCCTGAGAGAATCCTCGTCTAGTTCTTCACCAAGAAGAAACTTTGACAATGGTCTAGCGACGGACTGAAAATCCTGTGTTCATTTGAAAAGCAAATACGGAAGTGAACGGATCAAAAAACAAATGTCACGTAAAGAGCACCATTGATTTTGAAGGATTACATTGTACGCGGTATAGGGAAGTAACAACCCCATGTTTTTCTCCCACCACTGTTTGATAGCATCGAATACCTCACTGCCTTCGGTGCTCTATAGTTTGTGATTGAATTCGCAGGGTGCAAATTTCGAGAAATTTACGTCACGTCTCCCTTTCCCCCATTCCACCTCTCCTAAATCTAAATGGGCTCCGCCGTCTCGGGGACACCAAAGAGGCCCGGCAAATTCCGATAGAGACCAAATTATGTGTGAAATAGATCTCCATGGCACTTATTGTGTAACCACGGACGCATATTTTTATATTTCTGACTGATTAAGACGGGAAACGGAAGCCACACAATATCACTAGCGAAGACAGTCTCTGTTTATGTGTAGTTATACATGTATAGCAAAGCACTGAGATTATTGTTAGTCGAAAAAATAACGACGGATGCCAAGAACAAGAATCAAGACAAAAAACATCATTTTATAAACACACTCTTTGCATCATACACGCCATAACACATAATATATATGTTTCTTTGAAATGTTTATAAATTTAGAAAGGTTTCAGAGAGCACCAGTGACATGTCTTCACACATTTTTTCCCCCATTCGGAATAACACTACCAAACAAATGAAGGGATTACTTTCATACCTAAAGTTATTGACTATTTTATAACTCTATAGTCTCGCCCTTCTTTTCCTGGCGCAAGATGTGTTACGAGCAAAACAGAGGTTCAACCATGGAGTGGTTCCATAACAACTCCCTGGTTCAACATTCGTTCCCGGTTGTCGTTTGCAAGACGTACGCACGTTGGCGTTTATCACAGAGGCAACAATTAGTGACCATAGAGAGACGACTCGCGTTCCGGAGATAAAACATGTCACGTGTGACATTCAGAGACTGTGAGTATAGCTTTCCGAATAGCCTATACTTGGAAATCTCCCGGAAACGACAATGAGTACAAATTAAAGATTAAAGAATATATGCAAATCTCTCATATATTCAGAAACAAGCTGGGGAGGCAAAGACTGAAATTATGTATTTGATCATGGTCAGTTTTTTTTTTAATGGTGGGAGAATGAATTGTGTGTTTCTAGTCATATCTATATTTTCAAGCACCCTTATGGTCTGAGACTGCATCGCACTACATTCCTGATTTACATATCCATACCATCATCTGACGAACCGAGCCATTAACGGAACAGATGTTTTACCCTAAATTATGGTATACCCGGATAAAATACTCAGGGAGAGGAGATTCTACACTGTGACACCGGTATTAAAAAAAGGGCATTTTCTGGTGGCTGAAGATAACTGTATTAACGAAAACAATCAACATCCTTATGCACCCGATACACACAGAGAACACGGTTACTACTGTAAATCTTACAGATTTGTACCACGGTAAAAACTGGATCTTGCCATAAATCGGTAGCATGTGCTATTATGATTACAGTAAGAACTGAGGATAAGTGTAATTCCAACAAATCCAGATGTTGGGATTTGTTGGAATTACGAATATCTTGAGTTGTTACTGTAAGCTTAATAGCACATGCTACCGATTTATCAGATTTGTCAGCACGATTCAGTATTTACTGTGGTACAAAACTTTAGATTTACAGTAGTTACTGTAATCTCTGTAAGGCATATTTTTCAAATTTGTCGATATTTTGTGAGCGCATCTGGTGAAACCAGAGTGAAAGATGTCATCATGTCAATTCAGCCGACATTGCCTTTGGTTTTCTTCATAATACTTCATAGTTTACCCATCTAAAATTATATTTCTACAATAAGATGTTATAGACAGCTAAGCAAACATTTCAAATGTATCATGTTTCAAGGATAAATTGACAGAATATTATAACCCTTGTGGACATCACGCGGCAGACAACCTACTGTGACCCTTTTGCTGGAGTTAGTGAGGGTATATAGCCAGTCAGAATAATGATGGTATTCAATCAACCGTATCTCCAGTAAGGGACAAGGTATTGGGATGGGGGTTATCGAACAACAATGTCGAATGTTGTTCTCTGTGATAAAGGTTACGTCGTCTTCCACCGGAATAGACCTTTGGAAAGTGACGAGTCGCCGTTTTTGATCGGCTTTTAGGAGCGGGAAGAACTTTTCTGAGTGAAATTGATTTTGGTGCAGAAAGCCTCATTAAACAGGTCTGACAGACCCAGAGCGCATACAGTAAGTCAGTAAGCCTCTATCACAAATAAGACCCGTTTAGGTTCATTGTACAATCGTGTGCAGCTGTATATTTTGTTTACCGTTTAAGCTTCTATACCATACCTTATGAGGCAAAATGATGATTGGCTTTTTGCTTCTCCGTTAGAACTATATAGAGTTCATTAATGAATTTTGAAATTCGTTAAAATCCACTCACCAGCTTTAGCTTTTCGTATGAGGTGAAGAAAACATTCTCTTGTTCTCTATGTGTCCAGTAGGTATGTACGTGGTCGAACCAGCTTCCGTGACTCACTTGAAAAAAAAGGCAAAAAACAAAACAAAACAACATCACTACTCTATATACACCAAAATTGTCAATAACAGATACAGTAGTTAAACATTTACCGAAGAGAAATGACAGTTTGAGTGGTAGCTATGGGATACTATGTCCTACTAAAACATTAACCATCTGATTTATAACAGAATAAAACATTTGAAGTGAAACTTACATATTTTATCTTGAAAAGGGCTGTTTCAAATTCATGTGTTGTCTCCGAACCAGAAGAAGTCCCCATTGTATAACAATTACATATTTATTATACAGTATGACTATTGTTGGAGATAACGATCTCTCAGACCTAATGATTTGTTATGAAAGAGTGAAGAAATCCAAAAATGAAAGTTTAGGGTGGCTTGGCATCCAAAGTAAATTTTAACCGGTGCTGTGGCTGAGTGGATAAAGGCGGTGGCATTTGAAGCAATGAAGCTTAGCAATCGGGAGGTTCTGGGTTCGATACCCGGCCAGGTCATAGTTAGGTGGGTTTTTAAATTTTTTATTATTTTTTTTATCTAAGAGCAATGTATGATTTTCCCATCTGGAGTGACTTCCTAAATTGAAAATATCTCAACTTTGAATTAAAATGTTGAATTGGAAGCCACGCGACGTGCAAGTTGTAATCCATAAGCCCTTGCGGGTTTCTCCCACTGCTGATTATTATATTTATTATTATTATTATTGTTATTATTATTATAAGTACAACATCATTATGGATCTCAAGGATACCAATTGACACATTTGAAGTTGATAGATTAAAATTATCCTTATCAACAGGTAATATGGTAACTTATTCTGAAACTTACTTGCGCCGGACAAGAACGAATTAAAGAAAAACTTCCACGTGCTCTGATCTTGAACTTGACCCGCTGGTGCGCGGAGAAATCGGCTTGTGGACGCTAACGTATCCTTAGGGTTTCTCATGACGTAGATGATCTGGAAAAAATAACAATGTTTATCTTCAATAATATACGGTAGATTGTGATGAGGATGGTGGTGGTGATAATGATGACCATTATCCATTGAACTTACCCTCCCTTTGTTACCCTCTGTGAGTTGTTTGGGCAAGAATTTCCAGGGTAGATGGGTACACATAACCCTCGGGGACTCCAGTTCCGCAAATAGTTGATGAGATGGTGTCGTCATTTCAGGCGGATAGAGGAATTCTACTCCAGTCCCAAGCATCTTCGTCCGATCGATATCATCTGGACGTCCCTTTGCTAATATTAGAAGAGCTATTTCCCACATCCAGTGTGTACCTGATAGGAAATATAAAGAAAGAACGTGTGCTCCCTTCCTTTAGAGGGTATAGTAAAAGGTGTCTAATAATGTTTTTCCTTGAAAATAACCTTTATATGGAACAAGGAGATCATGTACCAAAAAAAAAATGTCAACAAAGTTGAGATATATATTTTTCACTGGTGTAATTCAGTCAGTTCAATGACTGACCAGTGGTACATGTGGCAGTATCTGTGACCGCAAACTTTTTGTTCAAAAGCTTGACCCAAGTTGCATTTCTCTTCTCCTTCAAATTGATCATAATTTACCTCTGAGAGTACTCGATAAGCAGGGTATGTGGCAATTACATCTAAGCCTAGATTCTAGCATGCAAAGTATATATATAGCAGTAGCAATTGGAAATATTACTCCCTAAAAAATAACCAAATTAACCACAATATAATACCACTCAAGGGCGTAGGAACCGGGAGGGGGGGGGGGGGGCTGGGGGGGGGGGGGGGCGCCAGCCCCCCAGTGAAAAATATGGGGGGGGGGGTGGAAGTATCGTTCCGCCCCCCGCTCCGCAAGTCAGAAAACCCCTTTTTCATTTCCAAATGAGAAAAAAATCTCATTTGAAGCACCAAATTGCATCAAAGGCCAGGTGAAAATGCAAAATTCTTTACAAAATGGAGTGGGTGTTGAAGTGTGCTATATTGCACCAAATTGCATCTGAGGCCACCTGGAAATGCAAAAAAATTCCAAAGGGGAGGGGGACACCCCCTCCCCTTAGACCCCTCCCCCAGGCCGGCCATCAGTCTTCAGCCCCCCACTCAAAAGTACCTTCCTACGCCACTGATACCACTACTCTCTGGGACCTGACCAATCATAACGTATAGGCTCAGAGCATACTGTAGCAAACAGTATCAAATGGCAATGGATGCATACTTACTGTATAGGCCTACACTGTACAGTTATAGCTTATAAATCGACGAATGTGTCAATTTAGGGGTATGAAAGAACTTGCACAGCAGAATCCATATAATGGCGGATATAGATAACTGTTACGGTATGTTAATGTATGGCCGACTTCAATTGTTAGAATGATGTAGGCTGTTATTCGTCAATCAAATTAAGAAACGTGTGATCCAGGACTATGCACAAATATTGCTACTCTTTACACTATATCTTATTATATACTACAAAATACAGTACACTGGTTGTAGTGTAAAAATAGCCTACCACTTTTAGGATACGTGGTGATGAATATGTCATCGTCTCTCGTCTCCCAGTCTCTAATGATCTCAAGACTCTTCGCAGGTACAAAGCCGCTAAACGGCACTCCTTCATACTCGTGCATCTCATTGAGCTTCTGCAGTGGTTCGGGAAGACCAAACGGTTTGGTAAGTTCCCTCAGCATTTCATTTTGCTCCTCTAATGAATATCTGACCACCATTTTAGTAGACTAGGCAAACACTTTATTTCAGTTGACTCGCAAATCAATCTAACACAGACAGAATGCAGAACCGCGTCGATTACATTTTCCGAATTATATTGACACAGAGTACAGACACTGTACAACAGCACTCGTCCATATTTTGATTCACAATATGCAGGTTTCACACTTTGCTCCCTGTTTTGTTAACATGAACTTTGGCTTCTATCTTTCCAGTTGATGTTCCGTAACCGATCGGTAATGTTATAGTTTATACTAGGCATATCTGGTTCCCCGAACTTCTTCACTGTTCAAAAATAGTACAGCCCAATTGTATGGAACGCAAAAAGGGCAAAATCAAACAACAACAACGTTGATTACATTCATTGATGACTATATAAATTCAAATGACAACGACATTATTTGATGTGATGATGTTATACTTATGTGTAATAACAACATAAATGTCTACAACAGTTACGTGAAATAGTATAACAACGACGCAAAAATATACATTAACATCATATTTCAGTATGACAACGTCATATTTTCCTGTAATGTCATCGTTAGTTATTTCAATAAATTTAAGGGTACAAACCGTATATGATAACAACATAAACACATGTGAAGCCTATGTAAACTGCACTTATTACGATCTGACAACAGATTATAGCGCTATTTCACATAACGTAATAAAGATATATATACATCGACGTAGAAGATCTCTACAACGATCGATAGTTTTTCAAACAACAACTTTTCATCCAACGGCATAAATTCACGGAATTTATTAATCATCAGTGAGATTATAAAAGAAAAAAAAATTATTGTTTTCTGAAACTGTTATCAAACAACTTCAAAACTTGTTCAAACAACATTTGATTGGCTATCAAAGCTCTTGTTTTTCTTGGACCACAAAAAATATTATTATAAGAACTATTTATGAGACCATACGTAAGATTTATTTTAATGATCTGCTAAGCAGTAGAGTTAACTGCGCTTTGTTGATTTTTTTTTTAATGGTACGTCTATGATTGGCTGAAGGTGACTTTGAAGGTGGCTAATAATAATGCATACATTCTGACATTCCACGTCTTGTGAATGTCCACACAAAAAATCAGTGGTTAGCTTTTACTAGGGTACTTTCAGCCTACTCATCGCTGGATAAAATACTAAAGTTGTACCTTCAACTGGCTACACTCAATGTTTAAGATGAAAGACATTGCAAAAGGCATGGCCATTGCACTGTCGAAAGGTTTAATATGGTTATTAACATTAACCATATAGGCTATCTGCCAATATAAACTTTCTTCCAGTTTACATGTGTGGACCTGCAAAAATTAGTAGCAACTAGAACTATTTAAAAAGATTTCAGTTAAAGCTAATGCCACTGCAATGACTATCACTACTTTACCAAGAACAGTTTACTACTGACAGCTACCTGCAATGATTGTAGCCGGATACATGCTTCAAACAGAAATTCAAAATGCACTGTGGCTCCTATGCCAATTGCCGATCTCTTGTGGGGGGGGGGGGGGTGGAGGGGACTAGCTATACTTGGTATTCACCTCTCATTATTACTGTCTACTCTGCAAACTTAGTCCAGACAGTGTGTCACACTGTCTACTCACAACGATTTGTTATATTTCCTGCAGTTGCAGGTTGTGCATCCAAAAATTTCATTGAAATCCCGTCTTCATGAATATTCAATCAGAAAATCATTCTTGCACAGACATCATTGAGATAACTTGATGAGCCAACATATCAATACTTACGATGTAATATCACATAATGTTGGGGAAGATATTGCACTTGTTCAAGCTCACTAAAGACTCTGATAAGCTCGAGTGGAAGTTTATACATAGAACATTATCTTATCTTAAGTTCGGGAACAGTCTTATAGACAATGGGTCAGTTTTTTTACAGCGATAGCAGCGCCTGTGTTGGTCACAACGGTTACTTCACTGAGTTCTTTCCGCTACAGCGGGGGGGGGGGGGGGTTGAGGCAAGGCTGTCCATTGAGTCCCTATCTTTTCATTCTGGCTGCCGAAGTATAAGCTTTAAAAGTTAAAAACAATATGAATATTAAAGGCATAACTATGACCAGGAAGTTAAGGTTTTACAGTACGCAGACGACACCGCCTTTCTTCTAGATGGTAGTAAGGAGTCTCTCACTTCAATTATAAGGGTTCTTAATCTGCTAAAGCAGGCGTCAAGCCTTTTAATTAATTTAACAAAATCCAATTTGTTTCCAATGGGACCATATATGTATCAAGAGAACTCGCGTTTTATTATGTTCATGTTCATGATTTCGATTAAATCATGTACGCTATCATACCACAAAATGTAACGTTCTTGCAGGTTTGTATAGTTTCCTTCATTCGTTTTTAAGATTGGATGATGTTGAAGAACATGAAATAAATTAATGATGGTGTAAAGCTTAAGAACTGTTAAACGTGATATAAAGCCATTGCAGAAATTCGTTAGTCAAAATTGAAAATGTGACAATTTGGCAAGAAGATTTGACATATGAGATAAGAAGAAGTACTATACTAAAATATCACACCTTCCATCTCACAATCCTAACATTCATGAAGATATATAGCATGATATTCTAGGCTATCAGCCATCAGCAATGTTAGGTATAACCAAGGTCAGTTGTGAACTTCTACATCAGTGCTGCTAGGCTATAGGGATTTCAGAAGGAGACGAATTTAGGAATAATGGTTAATTTAACAAATATTGATACAAACGTAATCTTTTAACGGTTTATATCAAAGATTATATCGACAGAA